>NC_057807.1:608878568-608885403 GCF_018294505.1 Triticum aestivum | reverse complement strand
CC
The DNA here is from genome assembly GCF_018294505.1 of Triticum aestivum. Lineage (NCBI taxonomy): Eukaryota > Viridiplantae > Streptophyta > Magnoliopsida > Poales > Poaceae > Triticum > Triticum aestivum. Next base: position 608,885,401 of record NC_057807.1, on the reverse strand, counting down.
TTCCCCTCTTCCTCCTCTTCCCCCCCCTTCTCCTATTCCAACTAGGAAAGAAGGGAGTCCTACTCCCGGTGGGAGTAGGACTCCCCCCTTGGCGTGCCCTCCTTGGCCGGCCGCCTCCTTCCCCCTGGCTCCTTTATATACGGGGGCGGGGGGCACCCTAGATACACAAGTTGATCTACGGATCGTTCCTTAGCCGTGTGCGGTGCCCCCCTCCACCATATTCCACCTCGGTCATATCGTCGCGGAGTTTAGGCGAAGCCCTGCGCCGGTAGAACATCATCATCGTCACCAAGCCGTCGTGCTGACGGAACTCATCCCCGAACCTTTGCTGGATCGGAGCCCGGGGATCGTCATCGAGCTGAACGTGTGCTGGACTCGGAGGTGCCGTACGTTCGGTACTTGGATCGGTCGGATCGTGAAGACGTACGACTACATCAACCGCGTTGTGCTAATGCTTCCGCTTACGGTCTACGAGGGTACGTGGACAACACTCTCCCCTCTCGTTGCTATGCCATCACCATGATCTTGCGTGTGCGTAGGAAATTTTTTTGAAATTACTACGTTCCCCAACAGTGGTATTAGAGCCAGGTTTTATGCGTTGATGTTATATGCACGAGTAGAACACAAATGAGTTGTGGGCGATATAAGTCATACTGCTTACCAGCATGTCATACTTTGGTTCGGCGGCATTGTGAGATGAAGCGGCCCGGACCGACATTACGCGTACGCTTACGCGAGACTGGTTTCACCGCTACGAGCACTCGTTGCTTAAAGGTGACCGGCAGGTGTCTATCTCTCTCACTTTAGTTGAACCGAGTATGGCTACCCCGGTCCTTGCGAAGGTTAAAACAGCTCCAACTTGACAAACTATCGTTGTGGTTTTGATGCGTAGGTAAGAACGGTTCTTGCTAAACCCGTAGCAGCCACGTAAAATTTGCAACAACAAAGTAGAGGACGTCTAACTTGTTTTTGCAGGGCATGTTGTGATGTGATATGGTCAAGACGTGATGCTATATTTTATTGTATGAGATGATCATGTTTTGTAACCGAAGTTATCGGCAACTGGCAGGAGCCATATGGTTGTCGCTTTATTGTATGAAATGCAAACGCCCTGTAATTGCTTTACTTTATCACTAAGCGGTAGCGATAGTCGTAGAAGCAATAGATGGCATAACGACAACGATGCTACAATGGAGATCAAGGTGTCGCGCCGGTGATGATGGTGATCATGACGGTGCTTCGAAGATGGAGATCACAAGCACAAGATGATGATGGCCATATCATATCACTTATATTGATTGCATGTGATGTTTATCCTTTATGCATCTTATCTTGCTTTGATTGACGGTAGCATTTTAAGATGATCTCTCACTTAATAATCAAGAAGTGTTCTCCCTGAGTATGCACCGTTGCGAAAGTTCTTCGTGCTGAGACACCACGTGATGATCGGGTGCGATAGGCTCTACGTTCAAATACAACGGGTGCAAAACAGTTGCACACGCGGAATACTCAGGTCATACTTGACGAGCCTAGCATATACAGATATGGCCTCGGAACACGGAGACCGAAAGGTTGAACGTGAATCATATAGTAGGTATGATCAACATAGTGATGTTCACCATTGAAACTACTCCATCTCACGTGATGATCGGACATGGTTTAGTTGATTTGGATCACGTGATCACTTAGATGACTAGAGAGATGTCTGTCTAAGTGGGAGTTCTTAAGTAATATGATTAATTGAACTTAAATTTATCATGAACTTAGTACCTGATAGTATTTTGCTTGTCTATGTTTGTTTGTAGATAGATGGCTCGTGCTATTGTTCCGTTGAATTTTAATGCGTTCCTTGAGAAAGCAAAGTTGAAAGATGATGGTAGCAATTACACGGACTGGGTCCGTAACCTGAGGATTATCCTCATTGCTGCACAGAAAAGTTACATCCTGGAAGCACCGCTGGGTGCCAGGCCTGCTGCTGATGCAACTGACGATGTTAAGAACGTCTGGCAGAGCAAAGCTGATGACTACTCTATAGTTCAGTGTGCCATGCTTTACGGCTTAGAACCGGGTCTTCAACGACGTTTTGAACGTCATGGAGCATATGAGGTGTTCCAGGAGTTGAAGTTAATATTTCAAGAAAATGCCCGGATTGAGAGATATGAAGTCTCCAATAAGTTCTATAGCTGCAAGATGGAGGAGAATAGTTCTGTCAGTGAACACATACTCAAAATGTCTGGGTATAATAATCACTTGATTCAACTGGGAGTTAATCTTCCTGATGATAGTGTCATTGACAGAATTCTCCAATCACTACCACCAAGCTACAAGAGCTTCTTGATGAACTATAATATGCAAGGGATGAACAAAACTATTCCCGAGCTCTTCGCAATGCTAAAAGCTGCGGAGGTAGAAATCAAAAAGGAGCATCAAGTGTTGATGGTTAACAAGACCACCAGTTTCAAGAAAAAGGGCAAAGGGAAGAAGAAGGGGAACTTCAAAAAGAACGGCAAGCAAGTTGCTGCTCAAGAGAAGAAACCCAAGTCTGGACCTAAGCCTGAAACTGAGTGCTTCTACTACAAGCAGACTGGACACTGGAAGCGGAATTGCCCCAAGTATTTGGCGGATAAGAAGGATGGCAAAGTGAACAAAGGTATATGTGATATACATGTTATTGATGTGTACCTTACTAATGCTCGCAGTAGCACCTGGGTATTTGATACTGGTTCTGTTGCTAATATTCGCAACTCGAAACAGGGACTACGAATTAAGCGAAGATTAGCTAAGGACGAGGTGACGATGCGCGTGGGAAATGGTTCCAAAGTCGATGTGATCACGGTCGGCACGCTACCTCTACATCTACCATCAGGATTAGTTTTAGACCTAAATAATTGTTATTTGGTGCCAGCGTTGAGCATGAACATTATATCTGGATCTTGTTTGATGCGAGACGGTTATTCATTTAAATCAGAGAATAATGGTTGTTCTATTTATATGAGTAATATCTTTTATGGTCATGCACCCTTGAAGAGTGGTCTATTTTTATTAAATCTCGATAGTAGTGATACACATATTCATAGTGTTGAAACCAAAAGATGCAGAGTTGATAACGATAGTGCAACTTATTTGTGGCACTGCCGTTTAGGTCATATCGGTGTAAAGCGCATGAAGAAACTCCATACTGATGGGCTTTTGGAATCACTTGATTATGAATCACTTGGTACTTGCGAACCGTGCCTCATGGGCAAGATGACTAAAACGCCGTTCTCCGGAACTATGGAGCGAGCAACTGATTTGTTGGAGATCATACATACTGATGTTTGTGGTCCAATGAATGTTGAGGCTCGCGGCGGGTATCATTATTTTCTCACCTTCACAGATGATTTGAGCAGATATGGGTATATCTACTTAATGAAACACAAGTCTGAAACATTTGAAAAGTTCAAAGAATTTCAGAGTGAAGTGGAAAATCATCGTAACAAGAAAATAAAGTTTCTACGATCTGATCGTGAAGGAGAATATTTGAGTTATGAGTTTGGTCTACACTTGAAACAATACGGAATAGTTTCGCAACTCACGCCACCCGGAACACCACAACGAAATGGTGTGTCCGAACGTCGTAATCGTACTTTACTAGATATGGTGCGATCTATGATGTCTCTTACAGATTTACCGCTATCGTTTTGGGGTTATGCTTTAGAGACGGCCGCATTCACGTTAAATAGGGCACCATCAAAATCCGTTGAGACGACACCTTATGAACTGTGGTTTGGCAAGAAACCAAAGTTGTCGTTTCTTAAAGTTTGGGGCTGCAATGCTTATGTAAAGAAACTTCAATCAGATAAGCTCGAACCAAAATCGGAGAAATGTGTCTTCATAGGATACCCAAAGGAGACTATTGGGTACACCTTCTATCACAGATCTGAGGGCAAGATTTTCGTTGCTAAATTCGGATCCTTTCTAGAGAAGGAGTTTCTCTCGAAAGAAGTGAGTGGGAGGAAAGTAGAACTTGATGAGATAATTGTATCTACTCCCTTGTTGGAAAGTAGTTCGTCACAAGAACCAGTTCCTGTGACAACTACACCAACTAGTGAGGAAGCTAACGATATTGATCATGAAACTTCAGATCAAGTTTCTACTGAACCTCGCAGGTCTACCAGAATAAGATCCACACCAGAGTGGTACGGTAATCCTATTCTGGAAGTCATGTTAATTGACCATGATGAACCTACGAACTATGAGGAAGCGATGATGAGCCCAGATTCCGCAAAATGGCTAGAGGCCATGAAATCTGAGATGGGATCCATGTACGAAAACAAAGTATGGACTTTGGTTGACTTGCCCGATGATCGGCAAGCCATTGAGAATAAATGGATTTTTAAGAAGAAGACTGACGCTGATGGTAATATAACTGTCCATAAAGCTCGACTTGTTGCGAAAGGTTTTCGACAAGTTCAAGGGGTTGACTACGATGAGACTTTGTCACCCATAGCGATGCTTAAGTCTGTCCGAATCATGTTAGCTATTGCTGCATTTCACGATTATGAAATTTGGCAAATGGATGTCAAAACTGCATTCTTGAATGGATTTCTGGAAGAAGAGTTGTATATGATGCAACCAGAAGGTTTTGTTGATCCAAAAGGCGCTAACAAAGTGTGCAAACTCCAGCGATCTATTTATGGGCTGGTGCAAGCATCTCGGAGTTGGAATAAACGTTTTGATAGTGTGATCAAAGCATATGGTTTTATACAGACTTTTGGAGAAGCCTGTATTTACAAGAAAGTGAGTGGGAGCTCTATAGCATTTCTGATTTTATATGTAGATGACATATTATTAATTGGAAATGATATAGAATTTCTGGATAGCATAAAGGGATACTTGAATAAAAGTTTTTCAATGAAAGACCTCGGTGAAGCTGCTTACATATTAGGCATCAAGATCTATAGAGATAGATCAAGACGCTTAATAGGACTTTCATAAAGCACATACCTTGACAAAATTTTGAAAAGGTTCAAAATGGATCAGGCAAAGAAAGGTTTCTTGCCTGTGCTACAAGGTGTGAAGTTGAGTCAAACTCAATGCCCGACCACAGTAGAAGATAGAGAGAAAATGAAAGATGTTCCCTATGCTTCAGCCATAGGCTCTATCATGTATGCAATGCTGTGTACCAGACCTGAAGTATGCTTAGCAATAAGCTTGGCAGGAAGGTACCAAAGTAATCCAGAAGTGGATCACTGGACAGCGGTCAAGAACATCCTGAAATACCTGAAAAGGACTAAGGATATGTTTCTCGTATATGGAGGTGACAAAGAGCTAGTCGTAGAAGGTTACATCGATGCAAGCTTTGACACTGATCCGGACGATTCTAAATCGCAAACCGGATACGTGTTTATATTAAACGGTGGAGCTGTAAGTTGGTGCAGTTCTAAACAAAGCGTCGTGGCTGGATCTACATGTGAAGCAGAGTACATAGCTGCTTCTGAAGCAGCAAATGAAGGAGTCTGGATGAAGGAGTTCATTACCGATCTAGGTGTCATACCTAGTGCATCGGGACCAATGAAGATGTTCTGTGACAATACTGGTGCAATTGCTTTGGCAAAGGAATCCAGGTTTCACAAGAGGACCAAGCACATCAAGAGACGCTTCAATTCCATTCGGGACCAAGTCCAAGTGGGAGACATAGAGATTTGCAAAATACATACGGATCTGAATGTTGCAGACCCGTTGACTAAGCCTCTCTCACGAGCAAAACATGATCAACACCAAAACTCCATGGGTGTTAGAATCATTTCTATGTAATCTAGATTATTGACTCTAGTGCAAGTGGGAGACTGAAGGAAATATGCCCTAGAGGCAATAATAAAGTTATTATTTGTTTCCTCATATCATGATAAATGTTTATTATTCATGCTAGAATTGTATTAACCGGAAACATGATACATGTGTGAATACATAGACAAACATATAGTCACTAGTATGCCTCTACTTGACTAGCTCATTAATCAAAGATGGTTATGTTTCCTAACCATAGACATGTGTTATCATTTGATTAATGGGATCACATCATTAGAAGAATGATGTGATTGACATGACCCATCCCGTTAGCTTAGCACTTGATCGTTTAGTATTCTGCTATTGCTTTCTTCATGACTTATACATGTTCCTGCAACTATGAGAAATATGCAACTCCCGTTTATCGGAAGAACACTTTGGGTACTACCAAACGTCAGAACGTAACTGGGTGATTATAAAGGAGTACTACAGGTGTCTCCGAAGGTACATGTTGAGTTGGCGTATTTCGAGATTAGGTTTTGTCACTCCGATTGTCGAAGAGGTATCTCTGGGCCCTCTCGGTAATACTCATCACTTAAGCCTTGCAAGCATTATAACTAATAAGTTAGTTATGAGATGACGTATTACAGAACGAGTAAAGAGACTTGCCGGTAACGAGATTGAACTAGGTATTGGATACCGACGATCAAATCTCGGGCAAGTAACATACTGATGACAAAGGGAATAACGTATGTTGTTATGCGGTTTGACCGATAAAGATCTTCGTAGAATATCTAGGAACCAATATGGGCATCCAGGTCCCGCTATTGGTTATTGACCGAGAATGGTTTTAGGTCATGTCTACATAGTTCTCGAACCCGTAGGGTCCGCACGCTTAACGTTTCAATGACAGTTTTATTATGAGTTTACAAGTTATGATGTACCAAAGTTTGTTCGGAGTCCCGGATGTGATCACGGACATGACGAGGAGTCTCCGAATGGTCGAGACATAAAGATTGATATATTGGAAGCCTATGTTTGGACATCGGAATAGTTCCGGGTGA
>NC_057807.1:608830266-608878002 GCF_018294505.1 Triticum aestivum | reverse complement strand
GACACACAAGTTGATCTACGGATCGTTCCTTAGCCGTGTGCGGTGCCCCCCTCCACCATATTCCACCTCGGTCATATCGTCGCGGAGTTTAGGCGAAGCCCTGCACCGGTAGAACATCATCATCGTCACCACGCCGTCGTGCTGACGGAACTCATCCCCGAAGCTTTGCTGGATCGGAGCCCGGGGATCGTCATCGAGCTGAACGTGTGCTGAACTCGGAGGTGCCGTACGTTCGGTTGGATCGGTCGGATCGTGAAGACGTACGAATACATCAACCGCGTTGTGCTAATGCTTCCGCTTACGGTCTACGAGGGTACGTGGACAACACTCTCCCCTCTCGTTGCTATGCCATCACCATGATCTTGCGTGTGCGTAGGAAATTTTTTTGAAATTACTACGTTCCCCAACAATTAAGGCCTCATTTTAATAGAGTACTGGACCAAAGCATTAACACACAGTGAATACATGAACTCCTCAAACTACGGTCATCACTGAGAAGTATCCCAATTATTGTCACTTCGGGGTTGTCGGATCATAACACATAATAGGTGACTATAGACTTGCGAGATAGGATCAAGAACTCACATATATTCATGAAAACATAATAGGTTCGGATCTGAAATCATGGCACTCGGGCCCTAGTGACAAGCATTAAGCATAGCAAAGTCATAGCAATATCAGTCTCAGAACATAGTGGATACTAGGGATCAAACCCTAACAAAACTAACTTGATTACATGGTAAATCTCATCCAACCCATCACCGTCCAGCAAGCCTACGATGGAATTACTCACACACGGTGGTGAGCATCATGAAATTGGTGATGGAGGATGGTTGATGATGACGACAGCGACTAATCCCCCTCTCCGGAGCCCCGAACAGACTCCAAATCAGCCCTCCCGAGAGAGATTGGGGCTTGGCGGCGGCTCCGTATCGTAAAACGCGATGAAACTTTCTCTCTGATTTTTTTCTCCACAAAATAGAATATACGGAGTTGGAGTTGAGGTCGGTGGACATCCAAGGGGTCCACGAGGCAGGGGGTGTTGGAAATATGCCCTAGAGGCAATAATAAAAGTGTTATTATTATATTTCTTTGTTCATGATAATAGTCTTTTATTCCTGCTATAACTGTATTATCTGGAAATCATAATACACGTGTGAATACATAGACCACAATATGTCCCTAGTGAGCCTCTAGTTGACTAGCTCGTTGTGATCAACAGATAGTCATGGTTTCCTGGCTATGGACATTGGATGTCGTTGATAACGGGATCACATCATTAGGAGAATGATGTGATGGACAAGACCCAATCCTAAGCATAGCACAAAGGTCGGTTAGTTCGTTTGCTAGAGCTTTTCCAATGTCAAGTATCTCTTCCTTAGACCATGAGATCGTGTAACTCCCGGATACTGTAGGAGTGCTTTGGGTGTACCAAACGTCACAACGTAACTGGTTGACTATAAAGGTGCATTACAGGTATCTCTGAAAGTGTCTGTTGGATTGACACGGATCGAGACTGGGATTTGTCACTCCGTATGACGGAGAGGTATCTCTGGGCCCACTCGGTAATGCATCATCACAATGAGCTCAAAGTGACCAAGTGTTTGATCACGGGATCATGCATTGCGGTACGAGTAAAGTGACTTGCCGGTAACGAGACTGAACGAGGTATTGGGATACCGACGATCGAGTCTCGGGCATGTAACGTACCGATTGACAAAGGGAATTGCATACGGGGTTTGATCGAATCCTCGACATCGTGGTTCATCCGATGACAACATTGAGGAGCATGTGGGAGCCAACATGGGTATCCAGATCCCGCTGTTGGTTATTGACCTGAGGTCGTCTCGGTCATGTCTGCATGTCTCCCGAACCCGTATGGTCTACACACTTAAGGTTCGGTGACGCTAGGGTTATCAGGAAGACAAGTATGTGATTACCGAATGTTGTTCGGAGTCCTGGATGAGATCCCGGACATCACGAGGAGTTCCGGAATGGTCCGGAGGTAAAGATTTATATAAGGAAAGTGGTTAAACGGACACCGGAAAGTTTCGGTGGCATACCGGTATTGTACCGGGGCCACCGGAAGGGTTCCGGGGGTCCACCGGGTGGGGCCACCCCTCCCGGGGGGGCACATGGGCTGTGTGGGAGAGGGAGCCAGCCCCTAGTGGGCTGGGCGCGCCTCCCCACCTAGGCCCATGCGGCTAGGGCAAGGGGAGGGGAAACCCTAAAGGGGGCGCCCCCCTAGCTTGGGGGCAAGCCACCCCTTTTCCCTCTCCCTTTGGCCGCCGCCCCCCCTCTAGGGTTTCCCCTAGAGGGCCGGCCCCCTTGCCCCTCTCCTCCTATATATAGAGGGGTGAGGGGAGGGCTGCTGAACACAAGCCAAGGCGCAGCCCCTCCCCTTCCCAACACCTCTCCTCCTCCATACGTGCTTGGCGAAGCTCTGTCGGAGTACTGCTGCACCAACAACACCACGCCGTCGTGCTGCCGTTGGAGCTGTCTTCCTCAACCTCTCCTTCCTCCTTGCTGGATTAAGACGGAGGAGACGTTGTCCGTCCCGTACGTGTGTTGAACGCGGAGGTGCTGTCCGTTCAGCACTTGGTCATCGGTGATCCGAATCACGACGAGTACGACTCCATCATCACCATCCCCTTGAACGCTTCCGCACTCGATCTACAAGTGGTATGTAGATGCAAACTCACTCCCTTGACTCGTTGCTTAGATGAACTCATAGATGGATCTTGGTGAAACCGTAGGAAAAATTTTAATTTTCTGCAATGTTCCCCAACAGTGGCATCATGAGCTAGGTCTATGCGTAGTTCTCTTTGCACGAGTAGAACACAATTTTGTTGTGGGCGTAGATCTTGTCAACTTGCTTGCCGCTACTAGTCTTATCTTGCTTCAGTGGTATTGTGGGATGAAGCGGCCCAGACCAACCTTACACGTACGCTTACGTGAGACCGGTTCCACCGACTAACATGCACTAGTTGCATAAGGTGGCTGGCGGGTGTCTGTCTCTCCCACTTTAGTTGAAGTGGATTCGATGAAAAGGGTCCTTATGAAGGGTAAATAGAAGTTGACAAGATCACGTTGTGGTTATTCGTAGGTAAGAAAACGTTCTTGCTAGAACCCAATTGCAGCCACGTAAAAGATGCAACAACAATTAGAGGACGTCTAACTTGTTTTGCAGCAATTGTCATGTGATGTGATATGGCCAGAAGTTGTGATGAATGATGAATGATATATTGCGATGTATGAGATCATGTTCTTGTAATAGGAATCACGACTTGCATGTCGATGAGTATGACAACCGGCAGGAGCCATAGGAGTTGTCTTTATTTTTTGTATGACCTGCGTGTCATTGAAGAACGCCATGTAAACTACTTTACTTTATTGCTAAACGCGTTAGTCATAGAAGTAGAAGTAGTCGTTGGCGTGACAACTTCATGAAGACACGATGATGGAGATCATGATGATGGAGATCATGGTGTCATGCCAGTGACAAGATGATCATGGAGCCCCGAAGATGAAGATCAAAGGAGCTATATGATATTGGCCATATCATGTCACTACTTTATATAATTGCATGTGATGTTTATTATGTTTTATGCATCTTGTTTACTTAGAACGACGGTAGTAAATAAGATGATCCCTTACAACAATTTCAAGAAGTGTTCTCCCCTAACTGTGCACCATTGCTAAAGTTCGTCGTTTCGAAGCACCACGTGATGATCGGGTGTGATAGATCCTTACGTTCACATACAACGGGTGTAAGACAGTTTTACACATGCAAAACACTTAGGGTTAACTTGACGAGCCTAGCATGTACAGACATGGCCTCGGAACACGGAGACCGAAAGGTCGAACACGAGTCGTATGGAAGATACGATCAACATGAGAATGTTCACCGACGATGACTAGTCCGTCTCACGTGATGATCGGACACGGCCTAGTCGACTCGGATCGTGTAACACTTAGATGACTAGAGGGATGTCAAATCTGAGTGGGAGTTCATTCAATAATTTGATTAGATGAACTCAATTATCATGAACTTAGTCTAAAACCTTTTGCAAATATGTCTTGTAGATCAAATGGCCAACACTCATGTCAACTTGAACTTCAACGCGTTCCTAGAGAAAACCAAGCTGAAAGATGATGGCAGCAACTATACGGACTGGGTCCGGAACCTGAGGATCATCCTCATAGCTGCCAGGAAACAATATGTCCTAGAAGGACCACTAGGTGACGCTCCCGTCCCAGAGAACCAAGACATTATGAATGCTTGGCAGTCTCGTGCTGATGATTACTCCCTCGTTCAGTGCGGCATGCTTTACAGCTTAGAACCGGGGCTCCAAAAGTGTTCTGAGCATCACGGAGCATATGAGATGTTCGAAGAGCTGAAACTAGTTTTCCAAGCTCACGCCCGGGTCGAGAGATATGACATCTCCGACAAGTTCTATAGTTGTAAGATGGAGGAAAATAGTTCTGTCAGTGAGCACATATTCAAGATGTCTGGGTTGCACAACCGTATGACCCAGCTGAATATTAACCTCCCTGATGAGGCAGTCATTGACAGAATCCTTCAGTCGCTCCCACCAAGCTACAAGAGCTTTGTGATGAACTACAATATGCAGGGGATGGTAAAGACCATTCCTGAAGTATTTTCTATGCTGAAGTCAGCAGAGGTTGAAATCAAGAAAGAACATCAAGTGTTGATGGTCAATAAGACCACTAAGTTCAAGAAGGGCAAGGGTAAGAAGAACTTCAAGAAGGACGGCAAGGAGGTTGCCACGCCCGGTAAGCCAGTTGCCGGGAAGAAGTCAAAGAATGGACCCAAGCCTGAGACTGAGTGCTTTTATTGCAAGGGGAAGGGTCACTGGAAGCGGAACCGCCCCAAATACTTAGCGGATAAGAAGGCCGGCAACACTAAAGGTATATTCGATATACATGTAATTGATGTGTACCTTACCAGTACTCGCAGTAACTCCTGGGTATTTGATACCGGTGTCGTTGCTCATATTTGTAACTCACAACAGGAGCTGCGGAATAAGCTGAGACTGGCGAAGGATGAGGTGACGATGCGCGTCGGGAACGGTTCCAAGGTCGATGTGATCGCAGTCGGCACGCTACCTCTACATTTACCTACGGGATTAGTTATAAACCTTAATAATTGTTATTTTGTACCAAGTTTGAGCATGAACATTGTATCTGGATCTCGTTTGATACGAGATGGCTACTCATTTAAATCCGAGAATAATGGTTGTTCTATTTATATGAGAGATATGTTTTATGGTCATGCCCCTATGGTCAATGGTTTATTCATAATGAATCTCGAGCGTAAAGTTACACATATTCATAGTGTGAATACCAAAAGATGTAAAGTTGATAACGATAGTCCCACATACTTGTGGCACTGCCGCCTTGGTCACATTGGTGTCAAGCGCATGAAGAAACTCCATGCTGATGGACTTTTGGAGGCTCTCGATTATGAATCGTTTGACACATGCGAACCATGCCTCATGGGCAAGATGACCAAGACACCGTTCTCCGGAACAATGGAGCGAGCAACCAACTTGGAAATCATACATACCGATGTGTGCGGTCCAATGAGCGTTGAGGCTCGCGGAGGATATCGTTATGTTCTCACTCTCACTGATGACTTGAGTAGATATGGGTATGTCTACTTAATGAAACACAAGTCTGAGACCTTTGAAAAGTTCAAGGAATTTCAGAATGAGGTAGAGAATCAACGTGACCGAAAGATAAAATTCCTACGATCAGATCGTGGAGGAGAATACTTAAGTCACGAATTTGGTACACACTTAAGGAAATGTGGAATCGTTTCACAACTAACGCCGCCTGGAACACCTCAGCGTAACATTGTGTCCGAACATCGTAATCGCACTCTATTAGATATGGTGCGATCTATGATGTCTCTTACCGATTTACCACTATCATTTTGGGGATACGCTCTAGAGACAGCTACATTCACTTTAAATAGGGCACCGTCTAAATCCGTTGAGATGACACCGTATGAATTGTGGTTTGGGAAGAAACCTAAGCTGTCGTTTCTAAAAGTTCGGGGATGCGATGCTTATGTCAAGAAACTTCAACCTGAAAAGCTCGAACCCAAGTCGGAGAAATGCGTCTTCATAGGATACCCTAAAGAAACCATTGGGTATACCTTCTACTTAAGATCCGAGGGCAAGATCTTTGTTGCCAAGAACGGATCCTTTCTGGAAAAAGAGTTTCTCTCGAAAGAAGTAAGTGGGAGGAAAGTAGAACTCGATGAAGTACTACCTCTTGAACGGGAAAGTAGTGCAGCTCAAGAAAATGTTCCTGTGATGCCTACACCAACTAAAGAGGAAAATAATGATGATGATCCAGGTACTTCGGATCAAGTTGCTACTGAACTTCGTAGGTCCACAAGGACACGTTCCGCACCAGAGTGGTACGGCAACCCTGTCCTGGAAATCATGTTGTTAGACAACGGTGAACCTTCGAACTATGAAGAAGCGATGGCGGGCCTAGATTCCAACAAATGGCTAGAAGCCATGAAATCCGAGATAGAATCCATGTATGAAAACAAAGTATGGACTTTGACTGACTTGCCCGATGATCGGCGAGCGATAGAAAACAAATGGATCTTTAAGAAGAAGACGGACACGGATGGTAATGTCACCATCTATAAAGCTCGACTTGTCGCTAAGGGTTATCGGCAAGTTCAAGGGATTGACTACGATGAGACTTTCTCTCCCGTAGCGAAGCTTAAGTCCGTCTGAATCATGTTAGCAATTGCCGCATACTATGATTATGAGATATGGCAGATGGACGTCAAAACGGCATTCCTTAACGGTTATCTTAAGGAAGAACTGTATATGATGCAGCCAGAAGGTTTTGTCGATCCTAAGAACGCTAACAAAGTATGCAAGCTCCAGCAATCCATTTATGGGCTGGTGCAAGCATCTCGGAGTTGGAATATTCGCTTTGATGAGATGATCAAAGCGTTTGGGTTTATGCAGACTTATGGAGAAGCCTGCGTTTACAAGAAAGTGAGTGGGAGCTCTGTAGCATTTCTCATATTATATGTAGATGACATACTCTTGATGGGAAATAATATGGAACTTTTGGACAGCATTAAGGCCTACTTGAATAAGTGTTTTTCAATGAAGGACCTTGGAGAAGCTGCTTACATATTAGGCATCAAGATCTATAGAAATAGATCGAGACGCCTCATAGGTCTTTCACAAAGCACATACCTTGATAAAATTTTGAAGAAGTTCAAAATGGATCAGTCCAAGAAGGGGTTCTTGCCTGTATTGCAAGGTGTGAGATTGAGCTCAGCTCAATGCCCGACCACGGCAAAAGATATAGAAGAGATGAGTGTCATCCCCTATGCTTCAGCCATAGGATCTATTATGTATGCCATGCTGTGTACCAGACCTGATGTAAACCTTGCCGTAAGTTTGGTAGGAAGGTACCAAAGTAATCCCAGCAAGGAACACTGGACAGCGGTCAAGAATATCCTGAAGTACCTGAAAAGGACAAAGGACATGTTTCTCGTTTATGGAGGTGACGAAGAGCTCGTCGTAAAGGGTTATGTCGACGCTAGCTTTGACACAGATCTGGATGACTCTAAGTCACAAACCGGATACGTGTATATGTTGAATGGTGGAGCAGTAAGCTGGTGCAGCTGCAAGCAGAGCGTCGTGGCGGGATCTACATGTGAAGCGGAGTACATGGCAGCCTCGGAGGCAGCGCATGAAGCTATTTGGGTGAAGGAGTTCATCACCGACCTAGGAGTCATACCCAATGCGTCGGGGCCGATCAAACTTTTCTGTGACAATACTGGAGCTATTGCCCTTGCGAAGGAGCCCAGATTTCACAAGAAGACCAGGCACATCAAGCGTCGTTTCAACTCCATCCGTGAGAATGTTCAAGATGGAGACATAGAAATTTGCAAAGTACATACGGATCTGAATGTCGCAGATCCGTTGACTAAACCTCTCTCGCGAGCGAAACATGATCAACACCAGAACTCTATGGGTGTTCGATTCATCACAATGTAACTAGATTATTGACTCTAGTGCAAGTGGGAGACTGTTGGAAATATGCCCTAGAGGCAATAATAAAAGTGTTATTATTATATTTCTTTGTTGATGATAATAGTCTTTTATTCATGCTATAACTGTATTATCCGGAAATCGTAATACACGTGTGAATACATAGACCACAATATGTCCCTAGTGAGCCTCTAGTTGACTAGCTCGTTGTGATCAACAGATAGTCATGGTTTCCTGGCTATGGACATTGGATGTCGTTGATAACGGGATCACATCATTAGGAGAATGATGTGATGGACAAGACCCAATCCTAAGCATAGCACAAAGGTCGGTTAGTTCGTTTGCTAGAGCTTTTCCAATGTCAAGTATCTCTTCCTTAGACCATGAGATCGTGTAACTCCCGGATACCGTAGGAGTGCTTTGGGTGTACCAAACGTCACAACGTAACTGGGTGACTATAAAGGTGCATTACAGGTATCTCCGAAAGTGTCTGTTGGGTTGACACGGATCGAGACTGGGATTTGTCACTCCGTATGACGGAGAGGTATCTCTGGGCCCACTCGGTAATGCATCATCACAATGAGCTCAAAGTGACCAAGTGTTTGATCACGGGATCATGCATTGCGGTACGAGTAAAGTGACTTGCCGGTAACGAGACTGAACGAGGTATTGGGATACCGACGATCGAGTCTCGGGCATGTAACGTACCGATTGACAAAGGGAATTGCATACGGAGTTTGATCGAATCCTCGACATCGTGGTTCATCCGATGACAACATTGAGGAGCATGTGGGAGCCAACATGGGTATCCAGATCCCGCTGTTGGTTATTGACCTGAGGTCGTCTCGGTCATGTCTGCATGTCTCCTGAACCCGTAGGGTCTACACACTTAAGGTTCGGTGACGCTAGGGTTATCAGGAAGACAAGTATGTGATTACCGAATGTTGTTCGGAGTCCCGGATGAGATCCCGGACGTCACGAGGAGTTCCGGGATGGTCCGGAGGTAAAGATTTATATAAGGAAAGTGGTTAAACAGACACCGGAAAGTTTTGGTGGCATACCGGTATTGTACCGGGGCCACCGGAAGGGTTCCGGGGGTCCACCGGGTGGGGCCACCCCTCCCGGGGGGGCCACATGGGCTGTGTGGGAGAGGAAGCCAGCCCCTAGTGGGCTGGGCGCGCCTCCCCACCTAGGCCCATGCGGCTAGGGCAAGGGGAGGGGAAACCCTAAAGGGGGCGCCCCCCTAGCTTGGGGGGCAAGCCACCCCTTTTCCCTCTCCCTTTGGCCGTCGCCCGCCTCTAGGGTTTCCCCTAGAGGGCCGGCCCCCTTGCCCCTCTCCTCCTATATATAGAGGGGTGAGGGGAGGGCTGCTGAACACAAGCCAAGGCGCAGCCCCTCCCCTCCCCAACACCTCTCCTCCTTCATACGTGCTTGGCGAAGCTCTGTCGGAGTACTGCTGCACCAACAACACCACGCCGTCGTGCTGCCGTTGGAGCTGTCTTCCTCAACCTCTCCTTCCTCCTTGCTGGATCAAGACGGAGGAGACGTCGTCCGTCCCGTACGTGTGTTGAACGCGGAGGTGTTGTCCGTTCAGCACTTGGTCATCGGTGATCCGAATCACGACGAGTACGACTCCATCATCACCATCCCCTTGAACGCTTCCGCACTCGATCTACAAGTGGTATGTAGATGCAAACTCACTCCCTTGACTCGTTGCTTAGATGAACTCATAGATGGATCTTGGTGAAACCGTAGGAAAAATTTTAATTTTCTGCAACGTTCCCCAACAGGGGGGCGCGCCCAGGTGGAGGGGGCGCGCCCCCAACCCTCGTGGACAAGGTGTGGGCCCCCTGGCATTATTTTTTTCGCCAGTATTTTTTATTAAATCTGAAAAGTTGCTCCGTGGATTTTCAAGTCATTCCGAGAACTTTTATTTCTGCAAAAACATAACACCATGGCAGTTCTGCTGAAAACAGCGTCAGTCCGGGTTAGTTTCACTCAAATCATGCAAGTTAGAGTCCAAAACAAGGGCAAAAGTGTTTGGAAAAGTAGATACGATGGAGACATATCAGTGAGCCGCCCGATGGTGACTTGCCTGGTAAGGCAAGGCAACTTAGAAATCGAGCTGGTCACATTGTGTGATCCGGCTCGGACTCTTGTAAGCCTCGTAGCCTCGACCTGTGTATATAAAGGCGAGACCCGGCGGCGGGTTAACTCAAGAAACAACAGATCAATAGCTAGGTCAAGCGTGATCGCTCCCTTGTCATCAATATTCAAGCAATACAACTAGATGCAGGACATAGGCTTTTACCTTGTTGTGAGGGGCCAAACCTGGTTAACATCTGTTTCCTTTGTCCCGTTCAACCCCTTCGAGCTAACCTACGTTGCGATGGCTCCACACCTAATTCCTTTCACAAGGGCATCTGCCGTGCTAAATCCATGATAGTTGGCACCCACCATGGGGCTAGAGCATGGTGGTTTCAAGTTCTTGAAGGGAAACTTCTCAGGGATCGAAGGATACACCGTGGGTCGGATGACTAAGAGTCGAGGCGACAAGATCTACATCGACGATGCTGGCTGGGGCCCCGAGGCCGACTCAATCGAGTATGGGTACCGGGTCTCTTTTGGCGGAATTCACGTCTTCATCGGCAAGATCAGCGAGTCAGAGTCTGAACCGGACACCTGCACCGACATCATCGAGACGGCTCAGTGTGCGCGACCCGCCAGTGATCAACCCGGTCGGAAGCACGTCTTTATTGGCTTTGTTCATGGGGCGGATCTTGAGGAAGGTTTTGCATATGGTGGAGAGACGACCATCTATTCAGGTGACGAGTCATCGACCGAATAAACCGAATCAATTTATCAGCTTCAAGATGGTGGGGTTGGGGCTATTCCGATAGTGACAGTATTCCGACCCGTATTAGCCGTCGAGTGATAACCCACAAGTATAGGGGATCGCAGTAGTTTTTGAGGGTAAGTATTTAACCGAAATTTATAGATTCGACACAAGGGGAGCCAAAGACTATTTGAGGGTATTAGCAGCTAAGTTGTCAATTCAACCACACCTAGAGATTAATTATCTACAGCAAAGTGATTAGTAGCACAGTAGTATGATAGTTTTGATGCTAGCAGCAGTAGTAATGGTAAAAGTAACAGTGGTAGCAGCGATATTGTAGCAGTAACGATAGCAGTAGCAACAATAGTAACTTAGCAAGAACAATATGAGATAAATTTGTAGGCATTGGATCAATGACTTGTTGGATGATATTCATCATGTGACAGTTATAACCTAGGGCGATACGGCACTAGCTCCCGTTCATCGATATAATGTAGGCATGTATTTTGTAGATAGTCATACGGGCTTTATTAAAAGAACTTGCATGACATCTTTTGTCAACCCTCCCGTGGCAGCGGGGTCCATATTGGAAACTAAGGGATATTAAGGACTCCTTTTAATAGAGAACCGGAACAAAGCATTAACACATAGTGAATAGATGAACTCCTCCAACTACGGTCATCACCGAGAGTGGGCCCGGTTGTTATCACTCCGGGGTTGT
This sequence comes from Triticum aestivum, assembly GCF_018294505.1. Classification (NCBI taxonomy): domain Eukaryota; kingdom Viridiplantae; phylum Streptophyta; class Magnoliopsida; order Poales; family Poaceae; genus Triticum; species Triticum aestivum. The sequence continues at coordinate 608,866,382 of NC_057807.1, read as the reverse complement.
CGGATCATAACCGTAGTAGGTGACTATAACTTGCAAGATCGGATCTAAAACATGGATATCAAGATGAATTCATAAACGGTTCAGATCTGAGTTCATGGCATCCGGGCCCAAAGTGACAAGCATTAAGCATAGCAAAGTCATAGCAACATCAATCTAAGAACATAGTGGATACTAGGAATTAGGCCCTAACAAAACTAACTTGATTACATGATGAATCTCATCCAACTCCTCACCAACCAGCGAGCCTACGAAGGAATTACTCACTCCCGGTGGGGAGCATGATGGAATTGGCGATGGAGATGGGTTGGTGATGACGAAGAACGAAGATCCCCCTCTCCGGAGCCCCAAACGGACTCCAGATCTACCCTCCCAAGGAAGAACAGGGCTTGGTGGCGGCTCTGTCTCGTGGATCGTGATAATTCTTTCTCCCTAATTTCTTCTAGAAATATGTGAATTTATAGTATCAGGGGGTCGTCTGCGGGGACACCAGGTGGGTACAACCCACCTGGGCACGCCAGGAGAGGGGGGGCGCCTTGGTGGGTTGTGCCCACCCAGGTGCCCCTCTCCTGCACGTATTGGCTCCAGAAATTTTTATTATTGATATAAAAAATCCTCGCAAAGTTTTGTTCCATTCCAAGAACTTTTATTTCTGCACAAAAACAGCGGCAGTCCGGGGTTAGTTTCATTCAAATCATGCAAATTAGAGTCCAAAACAAGAGGAAAAGCGTGAGAAAAAGTCGATACGTTGGAGACGTATCAACTCCCCCAAGCTTAAAACTTTGCTTGTCCACAAGCAATTCAGTTGATAAACTGAAAGTGAGAAAGAAAAACTTTTACGAACTCTTTTGCTCTTGTTTGTATAAATAAGCTTAAACAATGATACTTCCATTTTGCATCATGCTTTTATATCAATATTTATTGCATTATGGGCTGTTATTACACGTTATGTCACAATACTTATGGCAATTCTCTCTTATTTTACAAGGTTTACCATGAAGAGGGGGAATGCCGGCAGCTGGTATTCTGGCTGGAAAAGGAGAAAATATTGGAAACCTATTCTGCACAGCTCCAAAAGTCCCGCAGCTCCACGAAAGTCATTTTTGGATTTAATAAGAATTTATGAGCAAAGAAAGTACCTGAGGGGGCCCACACCCTGGCCAGGAGGGTGGGGGGTCCCCCCCTACTAGGCGCCCCCCCCCCGCCTATCTCCTGGGCCCCCTGGTGGCCCTCCGGTGCCCATCTTCTGCTATATGAGGTCTTTTACCCTAGAAAAAATTCATAAGGAAGCTCACGGGACGAAACTCTGCCGCCACGAGGCGGAACCTTGGCGGAACCAATCTAGGGCTCCGGCGGAGCTGTTCTGCCGGGGAAACTTTCCTCCGGGAGGGGGAAATCATCACCATCATCATCACCAATGATCCTCTCATTGGGAGGGGGTCAATCTCCATCAACATCTTCACCAGCACCATCTCCTCTCCAAACCCTAGTTCATCTCTTGTATCCAATCTTGTATCAAAACCACAAATTGGTACCTGTGGGTTGCTAGTAGTGTTGATTACTCCTTGTAGTTGATGCTAATTGGTTTACTTGGTGGAAGATCATATGTACAGATCCTTTATGCATATTAATACCCCTCTGATTATGAACATGAATATGCTTTGTGAGTAGTTACGTTTGTTCCTGAGGACATGGGTGAAGTCTTGCTATTAGTAGTCATGTGAATTTGCTATTCGTTCGATATTTTGATGAGATGTATGTTGTCTCTCCTCTAGCGGTGTTATGTGAATGTCGACTACATGACACTTCACCATTATTTGGGCCTAAAGGAAGGCATTGGGAAGTAATAAGTACATGATGGGTTGCTAGAGTGACAGAAGCTTAAACCCTAGTTTATGTGTTGCTTCGTAAGGGGCTGATTTGGATCGATATGTTGCGGATGCTTGCAATAGGGGTTAATCATAAGCGGGATGCTTGTCCAAGTAAGGTCAGTACCCAAGCACCGGTCCACCCACATATCAAATTATCAAAGTACCGAATGTGAATCATATGAGCGTGATGAAAACTAGCTTGACGATAATTCCCATGTGTCCTCGGGAGCGCTTTTCTCATTATAAGAAATTGTCCAGGCTTGTCCTTTGCTACAAAAAGGATTGGGCCACCTTGCTGCACCTTATTTACTTTCATTGCTTGTTACCCGTTACAAATTATCTTATCACAAAACTATCTGTTACCTACAATTTCAGTGCTTGCAGAGAATACCTTACTGAAAATCGCTTGTCATTTCCTTCTGCTCCTCGTTGGGTTCGACACTCTTACTTATCGGAAGGACTACGATAGATCCCCTATACTTGTGGGTCATCAAGACTCTTTTCTGGCGCCGTTGCCGAGAAGTGAAGCGCCTTTGGTGAGTGGAACTTGGTAAGGAAACATTTATATAGTGTGCTGAAATTTTCCGTCACTTGTTACTATGGAAACTAATCCTTTCAGGGGCTTGTTCGGGGTATCTTCGCCCCGACCAGTAGAGCAAAGAATTGCTCCTCAACCTACTGAACCTACTGAAAATGTTTACTTTGAAATTCCTTCGGGTATGATAGAGAAACTGCTAGCTAATCCCTTTGCAGGAGATGGAACATTGCATCCCGATTTACACCTTATCTTTGTGGATGAAGTTTGTGGATTATTTAAGCTTGCAGGTATTCCCGATGACATTGTTAAGAGGAAGGTTTTCCCTTTATCTTTGAAGGTAGATGCATTGACATGGTATATGCTATGTGATGATACGGGATCTTGGAACTATAAACGATTGAAGTTGGAATTTCACCAAAAGTTCTATCCTATGCATCTTGTTCACCATGATCGTAATTACATATATAATTTCTGGCCTCGCGAAGGAGAAAGCATCGCTCAAGCTTGGGGGAGGCTTAAGTCAATGTTATATTCATGCCCCAATCATGAGCTCTCAAGAGAAATGATTATTCAAAAAAATTATGCTCGGCTTTCTCTCAATGATCGCACCATGCTCGATACTTCCTGTGCTGGTTCTTATATGCTGAAGACTACTGAATTCAAGTGGGACTTATTGGAAAGAATTAAACGCAACTCTGAAGATTGGGGTTCTGACAATGGTAAGGAGTTAGGTATAACACCTAAGTTTGATTGTGTTAAATCTTTTATGGATACCGATGCTTTTCATGGATTTAGCGCTAAATATGGACTTGACTCTAAGATAGTAGCTTCTTTCTGTGAATCTTTTGTTGCTCACGTTGATCTCCCTAAGGAGAAGTGGTTTAAATATAATCCTCCCATTGAAGTAAAAGTAGTTGCACCTATTACAGTTGAAGAAAAGAATATCACTTATAATGATCCTATTGTTCCTACTACTTATGTTGAGAAGCCGTCTTTTCCTGTTAGAATGAAGGATCGTGCTAAAGCTTCAACTGTTGTTCGTAAGAGTAATACTAGAACTTATACACCTCCTGACCAAATTAAAGTTGAACCTAGTATTGCAATGGTTAAAGATCTCTTGGATGATGATATAGATGGGCATGTTATTTATTTCTATGGTGAAACTGCTAATAATGTTAAACCAGATGCTAAAACACATAGACATGTTGTAGGCATGCATGTTATTTCTGTTAAAATAGGAGATCATTGTTATCATGGCTTATGTGATATGGGTGCTAGTGCTAGTGCAATACCTTTTTCCTTATATAATGAAATCATGCACGATATTGCACCTGCTGACTTAGAAGAAATAGATGTTACAATTAAGCTTTCCAATAGAGATACTATTTCACCAGTTGGGATTGTTAGAGATGTTGAAGTCTTGTGTGGGAAAGTTAAATATCCTGCTGATTTCCTCGTCCTGGGTTCCCCACAAGATGACTTTTGTCCCATTATATTTGGTAGACCCTTCTTGAATACTGTTAATGCTAAGATTGATTGCAAAAAGGATGTTGTTACAATTGGCTTAGATGATATGACTCATGAGTTTAATTTTTCTAAATTTCGTAGACAACCCCGTGATAAAGAATTACCTAGTAAAGATGAAATAATTGGTCTTGCTTCTATTGCCGTACCTCCTACTGATCCGTTAGAACAATATTTGCTAGACCATGAAAATGATATGTTTATGAATGAAAGAAGGGAAATAGATGAAGTATTCCTTCAACGGGTTCCTATTTTGAAACACAACTTACCTGTTGAAATCCTAGGGGATCCTCCTCCACCCAAGGGTGATCCCGTGTTTGAGCTAAAACCATTACCTGATAATCTTAAATATGCTTATCTTGTTGAAAAGAAGATATATCATGTTATATTAGTGCTAACCTTTCAGAGCAGGAAGAGGAAAGATTATTGAAAACTCTGAAGAAGCACCGTGCTGCTATTGGATATACTCTTGACGATCTTAAGGGCATTAGTCCCACTCTATGCCAACACAAAATTAAAGTGGAGAAAGATGCCAAACCAGTTAGATATCCTCAACGACGATTAAACCCTAAGATGAAAGAAGTGGTAAGAAAGGAGATACTAAAGCTCCTTGAGGCAGGTATAATTTATCCTGTTGCTGATAGTGAATGGGTAAGCCCTGTCCATTGTGTCCCTAAAAAGGGAGGTATTGCTGTTGTTCCTAATGATAAAGATGAATTGATTCAGCAAAGAATTATTACAGGTTATAGGATGGTAATTGATTTCCGTAAATTAAATAAAGCTACTAAGAAAGATCATTACCCTTTACCTTTTATTGATCACATGCTAGAAAGACTATCCAAACATACACATTTCTGCTTTCTAGATGGTTATTCTGGTTTCTCTCAAATACCTGTGTCAGCGGAAAATCAATCAAAAACTACTTTTACTTGCCCTTTCGGTACTTTTGCTTATAGACATATGCCTTTTGGTTTATGTAATGCACCTTCTACCTTCCAAAGATGCATGATGGCTATATTCTCTGACTTTTGTGAAAAGATTTGTGAGGTATTCATGGATGACTTCTCAGTCTATGGATCCTCTTTTGATGATTACTTCAGCAACCTTGATTGAGTTTTGCAGAGATGTGAAGACACTAGTCTCGTCCTGAAAATTGGGAAAAGTGTCACTTTATGGTTAATGAAGGCATTGTCTTGGGGCATAAAATTTCTGAAAGAGTTATTGAAGTTGATAAAGCTAAAGTTGATGCTATTGAAAATATGACATGTCCCAAGGACATTAAAGGTATAAGAAGTTTCCTTGGTCATGCCGGTTTTTATAGGAGATTCATTAAGGACTTTTCTAAAATCTCTAGGCCTCTGACTAATTTATTGAAAAAAGATATTCCTTTTGTCTTTGATGATGATTGTGTAGAAGCATTTGGAGTACTTAAGAAAGCTTTGATCACTGCACCTATTGTTCAGCCACCTGATTGGAATTTACCCTTTGAAAGTATGTGTGATGCTAGTGATTATGTTGTAGGTGTTGTTCTAGTGCAGAGAGTTGATAAGAAATTAAATGTTATTCAATATGCTAGTAAGACTCTTGATGCTGCCCAGAGAAATTTTGCTACTACTGAAAAAGAATTCTTGGCAGTTGTATTTGCCTGTGATAAGTTCAGACCTTACATTGTTGATTCTAAAGTTACTATTCACACTGATCATGCTGCTATTAAATATCTTATGGAAAAGAAAGATGCTAAACATAGACTTATTAGATGGGTCCTCTTGCTTCAAGAATTTGATATACATATTATTAATAGAAAGGGAGCTGAGAACCCCGTTGCAGACAACTTGTCTAGGCTAGAGAATGTTCTTAATGACCCACTACCTATTGATGATAGCTTTCCTGATGAACAATTAGTGGTCATTAATGCTTCTCGTACTTCTCCATGATATGCTGATTATGCTAATTACATTGTTGCTAAATTTATACCACCTAGTTTCACATACCAACAAAAGAAAAAGTTCTTTTATGATTTAAGACATTACTTCTGGGATGACCCACACCTTTATAAAGAAGGAGTAGATGGTGTTATTAGACGTTGTGTACCTGAGCATGAACAGGAACATATCCTACGCAAGTGTCACTCCGAACCATATGGAGGACACCACGCTGGAGATAGAACCACACATAAGGTATTGCAATCCGGTTTTTATTGGCCTACTCTCTTCAAAGATGCCCGTAAGTTTGTCTTGTCGTGTGATGAATGTCAAAGAATTAGTAATATTAGTACAAATCAAGAAATGCCTATGAATTATTCTCTTGTTATTGAACCATTTGATGTTTGGGGGTTTGATTATATGGGACCTTTTCCTGCCTCTAATGGATATACATATATTTTAGTTGCTGTTGATTACGTTACTAAGTGGCTAGAAGCTATTCCAACTAGTAGTGCTGATCATAACACCTCTATTAAGATGCTTAAAGAAGTTATTTTTCCGAGGTTTGGAGTCCCTAGATATCTCATGACTGATGATGGTTCACATTTTATTCATGGTGCTTTCCGTAAAATGCTTGCTAAGTATGATGTTAATCATAGAATTGCATCTCCTTATCACCCACAGTCTAGTGGTCAAGTAGAGTTGAGCAATAGAGAGCTCAAATTAAATTTACAAAAGACTGTTAATAGCTCTAGAAAGAATTGGTCCAAGAAACTTGATGATGCATTATGGGCCTATAGAACTGCATATAAAAATACTATGGGTATGTCTCCGTATAAGATGGTTTATTGAAAAGCATGTCACTTACCTCTTGAACTTGAACATAAAGCATATTGGGCTATTAAAGAGCTCAACTATGACTTCAAACTTGCCGGTGAGAAGAGGTTATTTGACATTAGCTCATTTGATGAATGGAGAACCCAAGCCTATGAGAATGCCAAGCTGTTTAAAGAAAAAGTTAAAAGATGGCATGACAAAAGAATACAAAAGCGAGAACTTAATGTAGGTGATTATGTGTTGCTATTCAACTCTCATTTAAGATTTTTTGCAGGAAAACTTCTCTCTAAATGGGAAGGTCCTAACGTTATCGAGGAGGTCTATCGTTCCGATGCCATAAAAATCAACAACTTCGAAGGCACAAGTCCGAGGGTGGTGAACGGTCAAAGAATCAAACATTATATCTCAGGTAACCCTATTAATGTTGAAACTAATATTGTTGAAACCGTAACCCCGGAGGAATACATAAGGGACACTTTCCAGAACGTTCCAGACTCCGAAAAGGAATAGGTATGTGGTACGGTAAGTAAACCGACTCCAAAACAGTTCTAATGGCAATTTTTCTCTGTTTTGGAATATTTAAGAATTTTGGGAAGAAAGAAGTAGTCTGAGAAGGACACGAGGCCTCCACGAGGGTGGAGCCCCCCCCCTACTGGGCACGCCCCCCTGTCTCGTGGACACCTCGTGTGCCTCCCGAACTATGTTTTCTTGCACATTACGTATTTTGGTCGGTAAAAATTCATTATATAATCTCCCAAAAGTTTTGACCACCATATCATGCAAAAATCTTTTGTCTTTGTTTCGAGCTATTTTTCTGACAGATCTAGAGCACCATGACGTCACCAAGCGCTCCCAAGGACAAGTTTTTCGAGAGGGTTATCAACCCCTATCTCGCAGAGGTGCTGCAACACCCTCAAACCATTGAGATGCGTGAGGGGGTGCTGCACATCCGCGATGTGGAGGGACCAAGGCATACAAGAAGCATGGAGACAAAGATCGAGGCCATGGAGCAACAAGTTTTCAAGTGTTAAGGGATGGTGGAGCGTGGACTCAACGCCAACCGGATGATGATCACGGAGTTTACCAACAACCATAAGCTGGATGCCAAGATCATTGGGGAGACCATCTTCAAGCTTCAAGAGAAAATTGAGCACCTCCAAGCGCAGATCTATGACCTGCAAAACCAAAACTATGAGTATGAATATAGATTCAAAAGGATGAGTTTGGCTACAGATTTGAGGATCCCGGAGACTCGATCATCCTTTTATGATGGTGAACCAATGCCTTGGAAGATGGACGACAAGCCTACATCATCGACAACTCCTACTTCACCACCTCCGAAGACATAATCACATGGGTATGGGCACTCCCCTTGGCAATTGCCAAGCTTGGGGGAGGTGCCCCGGTATCGTATCACCATCACAATCCTATCTTTACTGTTTTACTTAGTTCGATCCTTTAGTAATATCTTGATCTAGTAGATTGAAGTTTTGATATGAATTAGTTTTGAGTTTTGCTTTGTGATCTCTTTGTAATCGAGTCCATGAGTATCTATAATAAAGATTAGTGTTGAGTCAAGGGCTTTGATATCTTGCTATGATCTTGAGAAAAATAGAAAGAATATAAAAAGAATAAAAGAGTTCATATTGATCTTGTGGATAGTAATGACTTCACACATAGAAAGTATGAGGCTTAAAAGTTGTTGAGAGTTGACAAACATAGTTTTGGTCATCGTTACAATTAATAGGAAGTAATAAGGAAAGAGAGGTTTTCACATATAAATACACTATCTTGGACATCTTTCATGATTGTGAGCATTCATTAAAGTATGACATGCTAAAGAGTTGGCGTTGGACAAGGAAGACAATGTAATGGTTTATGTTTTCTCACAACCCAGTTAGAGTATATTGTCATGGATCTTCCTAACATGTTGAGCTTGCCTTCCCCCCTCATGCTAGCCAAATTCCTAGCACCAAGTAGATATACTACTTGTGCTTCCAAATATCCTTAAACCCAGTTTTGCCATGAGTGTCCACCATATCTACCTATGGATTGAGTAAGATCCTTCAAGTAAGTTGTCATCGGTGCAGGCAATAAAAATTGCTCTCTAAATATGCATGACTTATTAGTGCGGAGAAAATAAGCTTTATACGATCTTGTTATGGAAGCAATAAAAGCGACGGACTGCATAATAAAGGTCCATATACAAGTGGCAATATAAAGTGACGTTCTTTCGTATTAAGATTTTGTGTATCCAACCCTAAAAGTGCATGACAACCTCTGCTTCCCTCTGCAAAGGGCCTATCTTTTACTTTATGTCTTTTACTTTATGCAAGAGTCAAGGTGATCTTCACCTTTCCCTTTTTCATTTTATCCTTCAGCAAGCACCTCGTGTTGGAAAGATCCTGATACATATATCCAATTGGATGTTCGTTAGCATGAACTATTATTATTGACATTACCCTTGAGGTAAAACGTTGGGAGGCAACATTATAAGCCCCTATCTTTCTCAGTGTCCGATTAAAACTCTATAACCATAAGTATTGGATGAGTGTTAGCAATTGTAGAAGACTATATGATAGTTGAGTATGTGGACTTGCTGAAAAGCTCTATTCTTGACTCTTTCTGACGTTATGATAAATTGCAATTGCTTCAATGATTGAGATTATAGTTTTTTAGTTCCCAATTAAGTTTATGTTCCATACTTGACATTGTGAATAGATTGTTACTTGAGCATAAGAAATCATATGACAAAATCTATATATGTTGCTGTTATAAGAATGATCATGATGCCCTCATGTCCGTATTTTATTTTTATCGACACCTCTATCTCTAAACATGTGGACATATTTTTCGATTTCGGCTTCCACTTGAGGACAAACGAGGTCTAAGATTGGGGGAGTTGATACGTTAATTTTGCATCATGATTTTATATCAATATTTATTGCATTATGGGTTGTTATTACACGTTATGTCACAATACTTATGGATATTCTCTCTTATTTTACTAGGTTTACCATGAAGAGGGGGAATGCCGGCAGCTGGAATTCTGGCTGGAAAAGGAGCAAATATTGGAAACCTATTCTGTACACCTCCAAAAGTCCCGCAACTCGACGAAAGTCATTTTTGGATTTAATAAGAATTTATGAGCAAAGAAAGTACCTGAGGGGGCCCACACCCTGGCCAGGAGGGTGGGGGCACGCCCCCTGTCTCCTGGGCCCCCTGATGGCCCTCCGGTGCCCATCTTCTATTATATGAGGTCTTTTACCCTGGAAAAAATCATAAGGAAGCTCACGGGATGAAACTCCGCCTCCACGAGGTGGAACCTTGGTGAAACCAATCTAGGGCTCCGGCGGAGCTGTTCTGCCGAGGAAACTTCCCTCCGGGAGGGGGAAATCATATACCATCATCATCACCAATGATCCTCTCATTGGGAGGGGGTCAATCTCCATCAACATCTTCACCAGCACCATCTCCTCTCCAAACCCTAGTTCATCTCTTGTATCCAATCTTGTATCAAAACCACAAATTGGTACCTGTGGGTTGCTAGTAGTGTTGATTACTCCTTGTAGTTGATGCTAATTGGTTTACTTGGTAGAAGATCATATGTTCAGATCCTTTATGCATATTAATACCCCTCTGATTATGAACATGAATATGCTTTGCGAGTAGTTACGTTTGTTCCTGAGGACATGGGTGCAGGCTTGCTATTAGTAGTCATGTGAATTTGCTATTCGTTCGATATTTTGATGAGATGTATGTTGTCTCTCCTCTAGTGGTGTTATGTGAACGTCGACTACATGACACTTCACCATTATTTGGGCCTAGAGGGCATTGGGAAGTAATAAGTAGATGATGGGTTGCTAGAGTGACAGAAGCTTAACCCTAGTTTATGCATTGCTTCGTAAGGGGCTAATTTGGATCCATATGTTTCATGCTATGGTTAGGTTTACCGTAATACTTCTTTTGTAGTTGCGGATGCTTGCAATAGGGGTTAATCATAAGTGGGATGCTTGTCCAAGAAAGGGCAATACCCAAGCACCGGTCCACCCACATATCAAATTATCAAAGTACCGAACGTGAATCTTATGAGCGTGATGAAACTATAGCTTGATGATAATTCCTATGTGTCCTCGGGAGCGCTTTTCTCATTATAAGAAATTGTCCAGGCTTGTCCTTTGCTACAAAAAGGATTGGGCCACCTTGCTACACCTTATTTACTTTCATTGCTTGTTACCCATTACAAATTATCTTATCACAAAACTATCTGTTACCTACAATTTCAGTGCTTGTAGAGAATACCTTACTGAAAACCGCTTGTCATTTCTTTCTGCTCCTCGTTGGGTTCGACACTCTTACTTATCGAAAGGACTACGATAGATCCCCTATACTTGTGGGTCATCAAACAACACCCAGGTTTTCAGCCAACATTATAACTAACCATGTCAACAATAACATTTAAAGATTATAATGACTCATATCAATGACATAATTAGCTAGCGTTACGAACTCTTTCGCTCTTGTTTGTATAAATAAGCTTAAACAACACCCAGGTTTTCAGCCAACATTATAACTAACCATGTCAACAATAACATTTAAAGATTATAATGACTCATATCAATGACATAATCAGCTAGCGAGCAATAATAAAATATCTCAAACAGCAACACGTTGTCAAAACAACCATGATATAATATGACAATAGTGGTATCTTGCTAGCCCTTTCTAAGACAGCAAAACATAAATGCAGAGCACCTCCAGAGTTCAAACAACGACTAAACATTGCAATTCATGGTAGAAAAGATCCAGTCATGATGCACCCAACATTAGCTACACATAATGCATAAATCATGACATCTGTGCTCTACTCAGTTTCTGGCGCTTGTTTTAGAAGGTGGTGACACAACATAAAAGTAAATAGATAGTCCCTTCGCAGAGGGAGGCAGCGATTTGCAGAGGTGCCAGAGCTCAATTTTTAAAACAGAGATAAATGATATTTTGAGACATGCACCCTTCTTATTCACTTCACGACCATCAGTTATCAATATCCTCCATGCTAAGCATGCTAGTGGCGGTTCCCAAGCGATAAAAGTAAAGGTTTTGACTCCATTGGGAGTTTTTGTTTGATTATTTCAGAGATGAACTCTTTTTCATGTTTGCAGTTTGGGACTGGGCATCCCTATTACCGCCCATTTTCTCGTGCGATGGCGAGTGAATAAACACTCGACCTGAGAATAACCCGCTTAGCATGGAAGATACCGACCACCTCCTGTCGTTCCACGAACGATCCAGGCACACAAAAAGGATAATTTTCAGAAGTTTTTGAGGTGGCACATGCAAATTTACTTAGGACGGCAGGGTAATACCGCATATAGGTAGGTATGGTGCACTCATCTAGAATAACTTTGGGTTCAAGGTTTTTGATGTACAAGCAGAATTCCCACTTAGTACAGACGAAGGCTAGCAATTTAGATTGAGAAGCGGCTAGCTAGAGAGCAACAACGATCATAATCATGCATTATCCATAAGTAACATTGGACACTAGCATGAGTAGGATATGAACACCATGACCATAAATATTATAGAGGCTATGTTGGTTTTGATTCAACTACATGCATGAGCATGTGCCAAGTCAAGCCACTCAAACATTCAGAGGAGGATACCATATCATCGTACTACATCATAATCATTTTAACGCTATGTTGATATCCAAGATAAATCATTATCAACTCCCAAATACTTATGTATGACATGAGAAACTATAATCTCTAATTGTCATTGCAAACATGTTTAATCATAATGGGCTGAATCATGGATACTAGGTTAAACATATTTACACAAACAGAACAAGTCGAGTTCATACCAGTTTCACCCTGCCACGGCTAGTTCATCGGATGTCATCATTATTGCCTTTCACTTGCAAGACCGAACGATATGAAAATAATAATAGTGCAAGAATACCATGGACTAAGCTGGAATCTGCAAACATTTTATTCAACGGGAGAAGGCAGGGTAAAATGTGCTCTTTATTAGTTAAACAATTATTCATATGAGAGCCACTCAACATTTTCATCGTGGTCTTCTCCTCGGTACAACTCGAATAAAAGGAAAATAAATTGAGAGAAACATACTGATATATTTTTGGAGCTTTTGGTTTTCTAGAACGGACAAATAAAAGGGAAAAGCAAAAACGAGAAAACGTATTTACACGGGAAAGCTCCCAACAAGCAAAAGAAGAACAAGGAAATCTTTTTGGATTTTCTTTTAATACTACTACTAAGCATGCAAAGAAAGTAAATTACTACAACTAAATTTTTTTTAAGTTTTTCAAACACACAAGAAGAAAGCAAGAAAATAAATCTATGCATAGATGATACAATGAAAAGGAATGAACACCGACGAATAGAATGATATGCATGAACATGAATATAATGTCGGTGAGAAACACGTACTCCCCCAAGCTTAGGCTTTTGGCCTAAGTTGGTAGTCGATCAGTAGCCTGGAGGGTAGTAGGGGTGCTGAGGAGCGGGCATCCACTCATCCCACTGCTGAGGCTCCTCCTATGCTGCCTCCGCAACAGCCTGAGCGTTCCTGTAGGCAATGATGTCTGCAGGCATAATCCTATATCCGCCCCTGGCAGCAGAATCAAACAAAGCAGGAGTAGGCAACGGAATAATATCACGAGTTCTTACACTAAAAACCAGGTTATACGGAATAGGGATGTTAGGAGATTCTATATCAGTGAAATGGTGGTGATCCATGGCCGCACGGTCGAGGCAAACTTTGGTCAGAGGGTAATCATGAGGGCGTATCTCAACCTCGAAGTGAGCCACCAAACGAGTAGCAAAAATCCCACCATGTATTTTACCCTGGGATTTATTAAGATGCAGGCGTCGAGCCACGATAGCTCCCAAGCTATGCATGTTGTCGCCCTCAAGTGCACGACGTAAAACATCAAGGTCTGGTGAACTAAGTGCACCCACCTTCTCCCTAGCAAGCAAGCATTTTGCAATGAAAAGTGCAAAGTAACGAACAACAGGAAAATGTAAGCCAGCGGCAGTGATGGCTGACACTCCTCTCTCATCACCCACCATCAAAGTGCGATATAAGGCCTCAAACTCGGTCAGCCTAGGCTCAGCCAAGCTCCCATCAGAAGGGATCATGCATGTGTTACAAAAATCAGTAAGCGGTATCTGATGGTTTTCAGCATATAAATCAAAGCTCACTTCAGGAGGATTATTCCTAGGCAGTAAAGTAAAACTTTGAACAAAGATGTTTGTGAGGATTTGGTGATGGTCACACTCATCTGTGATGAAGTCGGTGAGGCTGGCATTAGCAATATACTGCATGAACTCCTCAAAAATTCCAGCCTCTTGTAGGAACGGGGTGTGCGGTCATTCACACGGCCGTACTTCCGCCAACCTCCGAGGGTGGACATCACTGTTAGAAGACTCCCCAATAACACCCTTGGAGTTCTTCTTCGAGCCAAACTTCCTAAAGATATTCATGTCCGCGTATAATTTTTCCTATGAACAAAAATCTGAATTTTTAGTTCACAAAATTTTTCCAACAAAACTACACAAAATTGATAGCAACCACTCCTAGGGATACATAGAGGCCATAGCAAGCATTCAAACTACTTAGAACACTAAGAATTCAACATGCAAGCTCATCTATAGTAGCACCAAGAGTAGCTAATTATTCAAAGTATAAACCACTAAAACAAAAACTAATTGGACAAACGGTGGAGTCACATACCAAGCAACAATTCCCCAAAACAGTTTCGAAAACGGAGCTTCGAGCAAAGAGATCGAAATCCGCGGGTTTGAGCTCGAACACGGGAGAGAGAGCAATGGCGAATTTTTTCTGGAGGTGAGTGATGATGTGGGCTAAAGAGAAAAGTGAGGGGGGCCACGTGGGGACCACAACCCACCAAGGCGTGCCTGGGGGTCCTGGCACGCCCAAGTGGGTTGTGCCCACCTCGTGCACCTCCCTCTGGTATTATTTGCACCAAAAATTCAAAAATATTCAGAAAAAAATCGTGAAAATTTTTTTAGAGCATTCTGAGAACTTTTATTTTTGGGTCATTTTTGTTGCACGGGAAATTCAGAAAATAGACAAAACATGTCATTTTATTTTATTTAACTAATAAAAATACTAGAAAACAAAAGGTAGGGACAAAAGGTAGTGCTTACTAAATTCATCAACTTCATACCGTTCAAAAATGATTCATTAATAAGGTTGATCGGGTCTTATTAACAACCACTTTCGATTAGCATGAAACCAATTTTTTTCCGTAAATCACTAAGTTACCTCAATGGGGATATGCATTTCCACAACAATAAGCATTTCATATTTCTTTTTGATAGTAGGTAGAGGTATTTGAAAACTTCCAATAGAGATTGTTGGAGATTTTTCAATAACATTAATACCATTCACTTGGAATTGTTTCTTCGGAAAGTGCACCGTATGCTCATTACCATTAATATGAAAAGTGGCCTTGCTTTTGTTGCAATCAATAACAGCCCCTGCAGTATTCAAGAAGGGTCTACCAAGGATAATCGACATGTTGTCGTCCTCGGGCATCTCAAGTATAACAAAGTCAGTCAAAATAGTAACATTAGCAACAACAACGGGCACATCCTCATAGATATCAATAGGTATGGCGGTTGATTTTTCAGCTATTTGCAAAGATATTTCAGTAGGTATGAGTTTATTCAAGTCAAGTCTTTTATATAAAGAGAAAGGCATAACACTAACACCAACTCCTAAATCACACAAAGCAGTTTTCATATAATTCTTTTTGATAGAGCAAGGTATAGTTGGTATTCCTGGATCTCCAAGTTTTTTAGGTACTCCGTCTTTAAAAGTATAGTTAGCAAGCATAGTGGAGATTTCAGCTTCCGGTATTTTTCTCTTATTTGTAATGATGTCTTTCATATACTTTGCATAAGGAGGCATTTTTAAGATGTCAGTCAAGCGAGTACGCAAAAAGACTGGCCTCGGCATTTCAGCAAAGCGTTCAAATTCTTCATCATCTTTCTTTTTAGTTGACTTGGGTGGAAAAGGCATAGGTTTTTGAACCCACAGTTCTCTTTCTATACCGTGTTTTTAGCAACAAATTCTCCTTTATCATATCTTTTATTCTTAGGTTGTGGGTTATCAAGATCAACAGGTGGTTCTATCTCAACATCATTATCTGGTTCCTTATCATTATTTGGTTGAGTGTCTTCATGAACCTCATCATTGTCTTTTTCATTATCACTAGGTGGATGTTCATTACCAGATTGAGTTTCAGCATCAGAGATAGAAGTTTCATTTTCATTATCATGAGGTTTGTCTATTTTAGGTTCACTAGAAGCATGCAAAGTCCTATCATTTTTTTGTTCTTTTTCTTTTTAGAAGGACTAGGTGCACTAGTGTTATTTCTTTGCGAATCTTGTTCAATTCTTTTTGGGTGTCCCTCAGGATAAAGTGGTTCCTGAGTCATTTTACCTCCTCTAGTTGCTACTCTAACAACAAAGTCATGTATATTATGATTCATTTCATCAAGTAATTCTCTTTGTGATTTAGCAACTTGTTCTAACTAGGTTTGAACCATAGAAGCATGTTTTCCAACACCTCTAACATCATTTGAGATTCTAAATAACAAGTCACTCAAGCGAGCAATCATATCAGAATTATACTTCAATTGTTTCATAGCATTTGCATTGAAGTGGTCTTGTTTCCTAATGTAGTTTTCAAACTCATAAAGGCATCGGCTAGGATGCATATTGTGAGGATTATCATTTTCATCGAACTTCATAAGAGAATTTACCTCTACCACCTTAGGCAGTGGTGGTGTATCAAGCCCATGTATTTCTTCAATAGGAGGTAAATTTTTAACATCCTTAGCTTTAATACCTTTTTCCTTCATAGATTTCTTTGCCTCTTGCATATCTTCAGGACTGAGATACAATATACCCCTCTTCTTCGGAGTGGGTTTAGGCGGTGGTTCAGGAATAGTCCAATCATCATAATTTTTCAATATGTTATTCAATAATTCTTCAGCTTGAGCAATAGTTCGTTCCCTGAAAACACAACCAGCACAACTATCTAGGAAGTCCCTAGAAGCATGGGTTAGTCCATTATAGAAGATATCAAGTATTTTATTTTTCTTAAGAGGATGATCAGGCAAAGCATTAAGTAACTGGCAAAGCCTCCCTCAAGCTTGTGGGATACTCTCTTCTTTAGTTTGAACAAAGTTAAATATTTCCTATAAGGCAGCTTGTTTCTTATGAGCAGGAAAATATTTTTCAGAGAAGTAGTAAATCATATCCTAGGGACTATGCACACAACCAGGAACAAGAGTATGGTAGCAAGCTTTAGCATCACCCTTTAGTGAGAAAGGAAATAATTTGAGAATAAAGTGGTATCGAGTTTTCTTATCATGAGTAAAAAGGGTGGCTATGTCATTCAACTTAGTAAGATGTGCCACAACAGTTTCAGTTTCATAACCATGGAAAGGATCAGATTCAACCAAAGTTATTAACTCTAGGTCGATAGAAAATTCACAATCCTTATCATCAATAAAGATAGGCGAAGTAGCAAACTTAGGATCATATTTCATTCTAGCATTCAGAGATTTTTCTTTATACTTGTGTAATAATTTCTCTAGATCATCTCTATCCTTACAAGCAAGAATATCTCTAGTTGCCTCTTCACTCATAACATAGCCTTCCAGTACCTTAGGCAATTCATATATAGGAGGGCTAGCTCTAGCAGGTGTTTTAGGAGTTTCAGTTTCAAGCTCATCATCAGATTCAACAACATCATGTTTTATTACTCTAGCAATTTGTTCATCAAGAAATTCACCAAGTGGCACATCATCATTATCGAGCATGGTACTAGCATCATCATAAGCATCATTCATAGTAGAAGTAGCATCATCAATAACTTGTGACATATCAGAATTAATAGCATGTGGTGGTGTTGCAAGTTTACTCATAACAGAAGGTGAATCTAAAGCAGATCTGGATGGCAGTTTCTTACCTCCCCTCGTACTTGAGGGAAATATCTTAATATTTGGATCCTTTAGATTCTTCATAGTGATAAATTGATAATAATCCCAAGTGACTCAACAAATATAGCTATGCTCCCCGGCAACGGCGCCAGAAAAAAGGTCTTGATAACCCACAAGTATAGGGGATCGCAACAGTATTTGAGGGTAAGTATTTAACCCAAATTTATAGATTCAGCACAAGGGGAGCCAGAGAATATTTGAGGGTATTAGCAGCTGAGTTGTCAATTCAACCACACCTGGAGATTAATTATCTGCAGCAAAGTGATTAGTAGCACAGTAGTATGATAGTTTTGATGATAGCAGCAATAGTAATGGTAACAGTAACAGTGGTAGCGGTGATATTGTAGCAGTAACGATAGAAGTAGCAACAGTAGTAACTTAGAAAGAACAATATGAGATAAATTTGTAGGCATTGGATCGATGACTTGTTGGAGTATATTCATCATGTGACAGTTATAACCTAGGGCGGTACGGCACTAGATCCAGTTCATCGATATAATGTAGGCATGTATTTCGTAAATAGTCATACATGCTTTATTAAAAGAACTTGCATGACATCTTTTGTCCTACCCTCCCATGGCAGCGGGGTCCATATTGGAAACTAAGGGATATTAAGGACTCCTTTTAATAGAGAACCGGAACAAAGCATTAACACATAGTGAATACATGAACTCCTCAAACTACAGTCATCACCGAGAGTGGGCCCGGTTGTTATCACTCCGGGGTTGTTGGATCATAACCATAGTAGGTGAATATAACTTGCAAGACCGGATCTAAAACATGGATATCAAGATGAATTCATAAACGGTTCAGATCTGAGTTCATGGCATCTGGGCCCAAAGTGACAAGCGTTAAGCATAGCAAAGTCATAGCAACATCAATCTAAGAACATAGTGGATACTAGGGATTAGGCCCTAACAAAACTAACTCGGTTACATGATGAATCTCATCCAACTCCTCACTGACCAGCGAGCCTACGAAGGAATTACTCACTCCCGGTGGGGAGCATCATGGAATTGGCGATGGAGATGGGTTGGTGATGACGAAGAACGACGATCCCCCTCTCCGGAGCCTCAAACGAACTCCAGATCAGCCCTCCCGAGGAAGAACGGGGCTTGGCGGCGGCTCTATCTTGTGGATCACGATAATTCTTTCTCCCTATTTTTTTTGGAAATATGTGATTTTATAGTATCAGGGGGGTCGTCTACGGGGCCACCAGATGGGTACAACCCACCTGGGCGCGCCAGGAGAGGGGGGCACGCCCTGGTGGGCTGTGCCCACCCAGGTGCCCCTCTCCTGCAGGTCTTGGCTCCAGCAATTCTTATTATTGAAATAAAAAATCCTCGCAAAGTTTCGTTCCATTCCGAGAACTTTTATTTCTGCACAAAAACAACACCATGGTAGTTCTGCTAAAAACAACGTCTGTCTGGGGTTAGTTTCATACAAATCATGCAAATTAAAGTCCAAAACAAGAGGAAAAGCGTGAGAAAAAGTTGATATGTTGGAGATGTATCACCGAGCAGAGCTGCTGATATAACAAAAACTTTCATGAAGATCATTGGACAAAATAAACTTGATTCTTAGTAATGGTTTTGAGATATGACGATATGATATGTGAGTCATGTTGATGAGTAATTGTGCTTTAGTAAGAATATTGATGTTAAGGTTTGTGATTCCCTATGCAAGCACGAAAGTCAATAGTTATGCAATGAAATTTATATCCTACTTATGGTGCATTATTCAGTGTTACTTATGCTTAATGCTTGGGTATGAGATTTTTCGCTTTTTGGTTGGTCGCTTCTCAATCTTTTTGCTAGCCTTCATTTTGCACTAAGTATGATCGCTACTTGTGCATCCAAAACCCTTTAAATCAGTTTTGCCTTATGAGTCCACTATACCTACCTATATGTGGTATTTCCATGCCGTTCTAAGCAAATTTGCATGTGCCATCTCTAATATTCAAAATAAATTTCTCTTTTGTGTGCTCTACTACTCGCGAGGCGGTAAAGGGTAGCCAATATTTTCCATGCTAGATGTGTTATTCTCGTGATGAGTGTTTATTCACTTGTCATTGCATGAGAGTACGGCAAAGGTGCTAGGGATGCCCAGTCCCGAAATGAATAAATGAATTTACTTCATGTTGTCAAATAATAAATTCCTTGGAAAGTGTTGGTATGGAGGGCACCCGTGGATATGGCTAGCCATGGTAAGTGAAAGTTATGGTGGAAAAAGGAATAAACTTTATTTTCTATTTGGGAGCCGCCTATGATGTATCTAGCATGGAAAGTGTTGGGATGCTCCAAGTCGTTTTAGTTGGTAGCAAAAGTATGCCTCTCGAAAATAATTTTATCTCTGAATTTAAGCTTTGAGCTCTAGCACCTCTACAAATCACTACTTCCCTCCGCGAAGGGTCTTTCTTTTACTTATGCAATTTTTATTTTGAATTTGATTCTCCATCTTCTCTTATAAAGCACCAACTAAGGGGAACTATGATCGTATTTGAGCGTTGGGTGTAGCTAATATTCGAGTGTTTTTCATGAATGGATCAATGACTGAGCATGATTGGCTAGGGATAACTTGCTTTAGTGTTGATATTTTGAAAGACATGGTTGCTTGTTGGTATGCTTGAGTATTAAAGTATTCATGTCAAAACTAGACTATTGCTTTGAATCATATAAAGTTCCATATGTCCATGCTATAAAGAAAAGAATGTGATGAACATGTTAGGCAGCATTCCACATCAAAAATTCTGTTTTTATCATTTACCTACTCGAGGACGAGCAGGAATTAAGCTTGGGGATGCTGATAAGTCTCCAACATATCTATAATTTTTTATTGTTCCACGTTGTTATATTATCATTCTTGGATGTTTTACAATCATTTTATAGTCATTTTATATCATTTTTTGTACGAACCTATTGACATAGTGCCCAGTGCCAGTTGTTGTCTTCTGCATGTTTTTTTACATCGCATGAAATCAATATCAAACGGAGTCCAAACGCAACGAAACTCCTGGAGGATTTTTTTGGTCCAGAAGAAAGCCAGTGGGCCAAGGAAGCACCCGAGGGGCTGCTCGAGGGGAGCAGCACCCACCAGGGTGCGCCAGGAGGCCCAGGCGCGCCCAGGTCGGTGCTGCCCACCTCGGGTGCCCCCCGAACCGCCTCTTTGCTCTATAAATACCACAATATTCCAGAAACCCTAGGGGAGGCGATGAAATATTGATCCAGCCGCCGCAGAGTCCAGAACCACCAGATCCAATCTAGACACCGTCATGGAGGGTTCACCACTTCCATTGGTGCCTCTCCTATGATGCGTGAGTAGTTCTCTGTAGACCTACGGGTCCGTAGTTAGTAGCTATATGGCTTCCTCTCTATTTTGATTATCAATACAATGGTCTCTTGGAGATCCATATGATGTAAGTCTTTTGGTGGTGTGTTTGTTGGGATCCGATGAACTTTGAGTATATGATCAGATCTATGTTTTTATCCATGAAAGTTATTTGAGTCTTCTTTGATCTCTTCTATGCATGATTGCTTATAGCCTCGTATTTCTTCTCCGATATTTGGGTTTTGTTTGGCCAACTTGATATATTTATCTTGCAATGGGAAGAGGTGCTTTGTAGTGGGTTCGATCTTATGGTGCTTGATCCCAGCGACAGAAGGGGAACTGTCACGTATGTATCGTTGCTACTAAGGATAACAAGATGAGATCTATATCTCCGCAATAGATAAACAGATATCGTCTACATCATGTCATCGTTCTTATTGCATTACTTCGTTTTTCCATGAACTTAATACACTAGATGCATGCTGGATAGCGGTCAATGTGTGGAGTAATATATAGTAGTAGATGCAGGCAGGAGTCGGTCTACTAATCTTGGACGTGATGCCTATATAATGATCATTGCTTGGATATCGTCATGATTATTTGAAGTTCTATCAATTGCCCAACAGTAATTGTTTTCCCACCGTTTGTTATTTTTCTCGAGAGAATCCACTAGTGAAACCTACGACCCCCGGGTCTCTTTTCATCATATTTGCCTTTGCGATCTATTTTCTCTTGCATTTATTTTCATATCTATTAAACCAAAAATACAAAAATACCTTGCTGCAATTTATTTGTTCTGCGATCTATTTATCCTATATACCACTTTTACCTCATGTTATTTGCCTATCTTGAGGCGCCGTACCCAGAAGGGATTAACAACCCCTTTAACACGTCGGGTTGCGAGTATTTGTTATTTGTGTGCAGGTGTTGTTTACGTGGTGTGAGGAGGTTCTCCTACTGGTTCGATAACCTTGGTCTCATCACTGAGGGAAATAAGTACCGTCGCTATACTGCATCATACCTTCCTCTTTGGGGAAATACCGACTTAGTTCTAGCAGACATCAGCCGCCAGCGAGGTCGATGAAGACAGGAGGCGGTTCAGCCCAACCAAACGCGGCTTGATAGGTCGCCAAGGCAGCCTCCTTCGATGTGTGCCACGGCGGCGGCATAGCGGCGAGGCAGGCACGCTCCTCCTCATCCTCCTTCTCAAGCTGCAGCGCCTCCTCCTCGTGGCGCAGCTGCTGCTCACCGCCGGCCCCCTCCTCGGCGAGCTAATGCTCCTTCCATCGCTCAAGGTGGGCTGCCTCCTCTTCTGGCGTGAAGGCGTAGTAGCAGGGAGGTGTGCTCACCCACTCACAGAGCTCGCTGGCCCATGAATAGGACTTCTAGGGCCAAGTGGGGGGTGACGATGGCCGCTTTCGCGTGGCCGTTGGCTCTCGCACTCCGGCTAAGGCTCTGGTTCGGCCTTGGGCTTGACAAGGGGCAGCGGTGGCGGCACAAACAAGGGAGTGCTCTAGCCCATCCCAATGGGCGTCCTCCTCGAGCCGGCTCGCCTCCAATGCATGTTGCAGGGCCTCCTCGAGAGCGGCTTGGTACTCCACCTCCACCTGCTCTTCCTCCGGCTTTACCTCGAGGGGCGGCGGTGGGATGTCTGATGACCCACAAGGATATGGGGTCAATTGTAGCCCTTTTCGATAAGTAAGAGTGTCGAACCCAACGAGGAGCAGAAGGAAATGACAAGTGATTTTCAGCAAGGTACTGTCTGCAAGTGCTAAAATTGTAAGTAGTGGAGTAGTTTGATAGCAGAATAATTTGTAACGAGCAAGTAAGAATAGTAGTAACAAAAGTGCAGCAAGGTAGCCAATCCTTTTGAGGCAAAGGACAGGACAAAACGGTTTCTTATCATAAGCAAAGTGTTCTTGAGGGTACATGGGAATTTCATCTAGTCACTTTCTTCATGTTGGCTTAATTCGTGTTCGATACTTTGATAATTTGATATGTGGGTGATGTTCTTACTTGAACAAACCTCCTACTTATGATTAACCCTCTCGCAAGCATCCGCAACTACGAGAAAGGTATTAAGAATAAATTCTAACCATAGCATTAAACTTTTGGATCCAATCGGTCCCTTACGGAATAGTGCATAAACTAGGGTTTAAGCTTCTGTCGCTCTCGCAACCCACCATCTAATAACTACTCCACAATGCATTCCCTTAGGCCCAAATATGGTTAAGTGTCATGTAGTCGACGTTCACATGACACCGCTAAGAGAATGGAAACATACATATCATCAAAATATCGAACACATATCAAGTTCACAAGATTACTTGCAACATGATTTCTTCCGTGACCTCAAGAATGAAAATAACTACTCACAAATGATAAACATGCTCACGATCAGAGGGGTATTAAATAGCATAATGGATCTGAACATATAATCTTTCACCAAATAAACCATATAGTAATCAATTACAAGATGTAATCAATACTACTAGTCACCCAAAGCACCAATCTATAGTTTTGCTACAAAGATTGAACACAAGAGATGAACTAGGGTTTGAGAGGAGCTGGTGCTGTGAAGATGTTGATGAAGATAGCCCTCCCCAAGATGGGAGAGTTGTTGGTGATGATGATGACGACGATTTCCCCCTCCGGGAGGGAAGTTCCCCCGGCGGAATCGCTCCACCGGAGGGCAAAAGTGCTCCTGCCCAAGTCCCGCCTCGAGGCGGCGGCGCTTCATCCCGAATGTCCTCTCCCAATTTTTTTCTAGGTCAAAATGACTTATATACCAGAGGCGCCGGAGGTGGGCCGAGGAGGGCAGCACCCACCAGGGCGCGCCTGGGCCTACTGGCGCGCCCATGTGGGTTGTGCCCACCTGGTGGCCCTCCTTTGGTACTTATTTGCTCCAATATTCATTAAATATACCATAAAAATTCCTCGTGGAGTTTCAGCTCATTTGGAGCTGTGCAGAATAGGTAGCTTGACGTAGCTTTTTCAGGTCCAGATTTCCAGCTGCCAGAATTCTCCCCCTTGGTGCATACCTTGCATATTATGAGAGAAAATGCATTAGAATTACTCCAAAAAGCATTATTATACAATAAAACAACATAAATAACAGTAGGAAAACATGATGCTAAATGGGTGTATCAACGTCATGGTCGATGTGGATGCCGCAGTAGCGCTCCTCCTCGTACTCTAGCGTAAACCAGCGCTCCCAGTTGGGGGAGTCTGGCGCGCAGGCACGCATGGTGCACTGCTCCGGCATAAGCAGCTCGTGCCATCGGCAAACATCCTCTGTGTGTGCCCGCGCGGACCGCGGCGTTGCCGGGATGGGGATGCGCTGCGGGTCTAGATGCCAGCCGTGCGGCAAGTACACATATGTGTACTGCAGGGGCTGGCGGTACTCCCAGTGCCACCGCGCCTGGTGGACTAGGATGTACAGCCGCTCTTGCTCTCGTGGTGGCTTGCCGTATCTTGCCGGCGGCGGTGGAGGAGGGAGCCCGCGGGAAGATCTCGCGTCGGCGCTGAACCTCCCCTTCCTCCCTCCCTTCCCGCTGAACATGCCAATGGCTTTGCTAGGGTTTCGGGCTGGCTGGCTGGCTAGGGTTTTATGGTCGCCAACGAGGGAACAAAGGTGGCCAGATGTGGACGAGAAGTGGATGAGGCCGGCCCCTCCGCACGAATCCATTAAAAAGGACGGGCACGCGACCCTTCCACACACTGCCAGGCGGGCCCGGGTAGGTGGCCGTGTTTAATACGAACACATGTGGTTGTTGACCGGCTGACTTGTGGGGCCGCGGCGGACACCGAGGGAACACGCGGCGTGTCTGCTTCGTGTCCAGGCCGCCGCATTTTAGGACTGAAATGTGTCGACGCGGACACGAAACGGACGCAATTTGGGTTTGGGTCGGCGCGTTGGACCAGCGTTTTTGTCTGCGACGACCTAAACATGCGTGGACGGTTGAAATGGATTGCCCGGTTGGAGTCGCTCTTAGTGATCATTATTTTGATCCCTTCAAAGTATTCTTTTTTTTTCTTTTTATACTCCACCAAAGCATAGCTTGGGACTCTAGTCTTATTTGTCTTTGTTAGTTGTTGGTGTGTTTTTGTATGCACGCCTTGATTTTGGCTCTATGCATCCTAATAACTATGCAAAGGTTAAAAATGTGCTCATTGTACTTGAATCCTCCCTACGTTTCATTTTAAGCTAGTAGTAAAATTCACCATTTGTCAAGACACGGTAAACAAGAACAAAAGCAAACAAACCTAGGCTGGCAGTGTGTCATCTTCAGATCAGTTACGACCTTTCCCGTCCTTTTGATCTGTCGTATAGTACGTACTACCGATTGGCTGATGCTCCTATGACAGCAGAACAAATCCACGAGAAGCTAGCGTACCGCCTCGGTCAGTTCCGCCGGACGTCTGTTTGGACCGGAGAGTGTACACTACACGCGCGACCACCGAACAACAATCTCGCGCCCCTTGACCTCTCGATAGCGATCGAAATCCCGCTGTACAAAGGGCCTCCGTCCGTCTTCCCTGCGCGCACTTGGTGAGTACTACTAGTGCAGTTGGGCTGTGGAGAGTGATGGGGTCGCTGGGGAAGGACGCGGCGGCGGCGGCGGCGGCGGCGGAGCGGGTGGTGCTGGCGGTGAACGGTGCGCGGCACGAGGCGGCCGGCGTCGACCCGTCGACGACGCTGCTGGAGTTCCTCCGCGCGCGGACGCCCGTCAGGGGGCCCAAGCTCGGCTGCGGCGAAGGTGAGGGCAGCACCGCTCGATTCATTTCATATCCCCTTGTTTAATTCTTCTCTCACTCGTTCGAACAAGCGGATCGATCGAGCCCATCTGTCCATGCGAGTTGCTCCAGATTTCGATCAAACCGGCACGAGTTCTTGTGTGTGAGCAGGGAAGAAGTTTGTGTGCACGTGCACGTAGGACATCACGCCACAATCACAATGCACACCGATTGTTCATGTTCCTCGTCTCTGCTTCTTGTAAACTTCTTCTTTTTGCTTAGGTTAGCTAGCTAGCGCTATCGTTCATAAATCGTCACGGGCACATACATCGCAGCCGCCGGCCTCTTTATTTCCTTGCACCGGCACAATCCGATTCCAGCCTCCATCGCAATTGTTGGATCGTTCGTTCGTCAAACATGGACCACAAATACTTGTTTGTCTTTTTTAGCAAAAAAAAATATATTTGTTTGCTTTCTCCTGGGAAAATCAATCCTCTTGCCTGCTCCGGCTTTCGTGTGAGCATGCGGCAGATTTAGGTAAGTCAACTTCACTACGGAATCTAGCTCTCCACAAGAGGGTATTCCTAAGGCTGGTTGTAATGGGGAGTATCATATACTAGTATCATGCATATGATACTAGTGTATGGTACTACCTCTCTAATACATAGTATCATATATTAGTATCATGTAGTATCCTAATTATTGTCATGCATGACACAAAGTAGCATAGCATTTATTATGATACGGTATCATGATATGATACTTCACCCTCTCTTTCTTTTCACCCTCTCTTTTTTCATTTAATGCTATGACACCTCATTAAAATTGTCTAGTTGGCATGCATGATACTAGCTATAATACTACCATTACGACCAGCCTAACGAGGCAAGTAGTTTATCGAAGGGACCCTCCACCTAGAGAGTTAGTAGCCCGGATTTCTCGGAATAGAATAACTGAATGATAAGGAGGTGCACATGGTCAATCTCCATCTTGAAGCCATGCCTCTTTTATCTTCTTATATTTTACAGAAAGATAATAGAGAATAGGATCTCGGCATCGACTTTCCAACCTGCTCGACACCCAGACGATCACACTGACCGCTGCTTTTTACTTTCAATAATGTGGCAAGACATAATCTGGCCCATCAGGCAAGTTCACGCGTATAACTTCATGTAGGAGTATATAATATAATTCAACTTTGCAGTTTAGTGGTATTATTTTACTCGCTGAAAGTTTAATTTGAATTTCTTTTTTCAAGAATGAATTTTACTTTAACTGTACCTACTCTCAAACGACTAGTCGACAACCGATGACTTTGTACAACAGTTAGCGGAAATAACCTTGCCCAACACGTTATTGTCACTTACACTCGGCCTAGCGATGTGACCGAGATATACTACTTCCTCCGTTTTTAAATATTTGTGTGTCTAGAGATTTCAACAAGTGACTACATACGGAGCAAAATAAGTGAATCTATACTCTAAAATATTTCTATATACATCCGTATGTGATAGTACATTTGAAATCTCCAAAAAGACAAATATTTAGGAACTGGGGGAGTAGTATATATTTTTTTGACTTTTATCTAAAAATAGTATTACCTTTGTATAAAAAACGTCTTATTTTGCTACGCAGGAGTAATAGTAGCTAAGAAAACAGTAAACTAGAGGATTACTAATTCTTTACGGTCACTCAGCTCAGGCATGATTGTGACAAAAGGATGCCTTGCCGTTGTATTTTTCTCATAGTTGAACAATCATACACCCATCCAAAACCATTGGACCATGACTCTGCTTTTTCCTGCCAGGTCCCGTCCATGTTCAACTGCCGAGCCGATATTAGAAACTTTAGCGCGTGTTCCAGTTTGCCACGTACAGTAGCGAAATTCTGTAATCAGTACCACCAGATTTTTGCCCGTATCAACTTGACAGATTTACAGCGTTTCCTCATGCGTTGGACATCCATCGCTCACCCACTGCTAGCCAATGACATGTGGGCCAACGCCAAGCTAGCATGCCACACATGCAGAACATACACTCGATACGTACACAAGGCACTTGTAATCTTGAACTTGTGGGAGAATAACTCTCTGGCAAAAATGGATGTAAGCGATGCATCTTTTTTGTATTTTTTTGAATTTTTCATCTCTCTTTTTTTTTGTATTCCCATGCGGCAGGGTAGACAGTAGCTTCAGCGTAGTTTCGATTGCACGTTGGAAGAACCTGATGGTGTTGGACAGGACCCCTTTTGGTGTGTGCGCTCGCTTTTGGTTTCATTAATAAAATCGGAGGGAAACCTCTTTCGCTCAAAAAAGAAATGTACACAAGGCACTGTATTTGCATCATAGCACAAGTTATTGCACCTGTTATGTGTATTTTGTAAATTTAGGCATTAAAATGACCGCACTGAACAAGTTAAGATACCTGCAGTATATTTAACTCTTGATATTTTATGTAGATTCGTATGACTACACACTTTACAGAACTAGCCCAGCAAAGAAGGTAATTAGTGGGACCATATAGTTCGCAATAGCCGTTGCCTTTTAGCGTGAATTATGTAAGAATTTTTTTTTTGAGGGAAAGCCATCATGGTGCATTTTATTACTTCAAAAAATGTTTTACATCGTTCAACAAGAACTGCAGAATAAAGCTAGGGGCCTCGTCTTGCCAAATACAATCAACTTTCTGTGAAAAACAAAGCCTAGCTAGTTCGTGCGCCACTACATTAACTTTCCTATGACAATGCATAAAATTAACCAAACCAATATCTTGAGCAATTATGTGAGATTTTTTATCTTCGGTTTTGGCCGATTCAAACTGAAATTAACACATCCCCGCAAAAAAAGTGAAATTAACTAACAGGAAAAAAAATATCTAACGTGTGTTAACGTTGCTGCGTGTATGCAGGTGGATGCGGCGCATGCGTGGTGCTCATCTCCAAGTACGACCCGGCCACCGACGAGGTGACCGAGTTCTCGGCGAGCTCCTGCCTGACGCTCGTCGGCAGTCTGAACCACTGCTCGGTCACCACCAGCGAGGGCATCGGCAACACCCGGGATGGCTACCACCCCGTTCAGCAGCGCCTCGCCGGCTTCCACGCCTCCCAGTGCGGCTTCTGCACACCCGGCATGTGCATGTCCATCTTCTCCTCGCTCGTCAAAGCCGACAAGCCCGGCACCACCACCGCCGGTGATCACGCCCCGCCTCCGGGGTTCTCCAAGCTTACCTGCTCTGAGGCCGAGCACGCAGTTTCCGGCAATCTGTGCCGCTGCACCGGCTACCGGCCTATCCTCGATGCCTGCAAGAGCTTCGCTGCCGACGTCGACCTCGAGGACCTCGGCCTCAACTCGTTCTGGAAGAAAGGCACCGACCGCGCCGACGTCGGCAAGCTGCCGGAATACTCCAGCGGCTCTGTCTGCACCTTCCCTGAGTTCCTCAAGTCCGAGATCAAGGGTCAAATGAACGATATTCCAGCGGCGATCGCCGGCGAAGACGGTTGGTACCATCCCAGGAGCATCCAGGAGCTCCATAGCCTCTTCGATTCCAACTGGTTCGACGAAAATTCAGTCAAGATCGTGGCGTCAAACACCGGCGCCGGCGTGTACAAGGATCAAGACCTGTACGATAAGTACATCGATATCAAAGAGATCGTAGAGCTTTCGGTCATCAACAGAAGCAGCAAGGGGGTGGAGATCGGGGCAGCCGTGTCCATCTCCAAAGCCATCGAGGTCTTCTCCGATGGCACTCCGGTATTCAGAAAGATCGCCAGTCACCTGAGCAAGGTGGCCTCGCCGTTCGTCCGAAACACGGCGACCGTCGGCGGGAACGTGATCATGGATTCATGGCACAACGACTGCAGTTCCCGTCGGACATAGCCACCGTTCTTCTTGCCGCCGGCTCCACCGTCAGCATCCAGACGGCTTCCAAGATGCTCTGCCTGACGCTCGATGAGTTCTTGGAGCAGCCTCCCTGTGATGCCAAGACCATACTGCTCAGCATATTTGTCCCGGATTGGGGTTCAGACAATGTCATCTTCGAGACCTCTCGCGTAGCTCCCAGACCATTTGGCAATGCCGTCTCCTATGTCAATTCTGCATTCCTGGCAAGGACTTCAGGCGATGGAGCATCAGGGGAGCTCATAATTGAGGATATCTGCCTTGCATTCGGCGCATACGGTGTCGATCATACCACCCGGGCTCGGAAGGTTGAAGAGTTCTTGAAGGGGAAATCAGTGAGTGCACCTGTGATACTTGAAGCTGTTCGATTGCTGAAGGATACTATCATGCCGTCAGAAGGCACCACACACCCTGAATACAGAGTCAGCTTGGCTGTCAGTTTCTTGTTCAGTTTCCTTTCTTCACTTGGAAACAACCTGATTGAACCAGCAAAGGCTATTGCTCCCAATGGGCCATGTGCAAATGGAAGCATGAATGGTCAGGTTGCGAGCAAAGACTTGCAGATTCGCTCAAGGCAAGAACTGGTTTTCAATGACGAATACAAACCTGTCGGCAAGCCGATCACGAAATCCGGGGCTGAGCTGCAAGCTTCTGGTATACTCCTACTCTTATTCCAATGTTTTATTTAGCTTATAAGTGTTTACTTCAATTAGTTTGTGCTCTTCAATTACAAGTGATAGTACTACTCGACAATGCTAGTCTACCTTATAATTTATGCACTGGCACTGCACTTCTTAGATTTATGTAGCTTGAACTTCTCAGCATTGTTTATACTAGTAAAATCGTACTAAAGCTGCGTCAATTAATTTGGATCAGAGGAAGTAATATTTTCTTCTCCATACTTCAAGATCATTTGGGAGATTTTTTATGAGTTCTTTTTTTATTCATCTTTAGCACAATGGTTTAATTTGGATCAGAGGAAGTACTCCCTCCGTCCGGAAATACTTGTCATCAAAATGAATAAAAGGGGATGTATCTAGATGTATTTTAGTTCTAGATACGTTCCTTTTTGTTCATTTTGATGACAAGTTTTTTCAGACGGAGGGAGTAATATTTTCTTCTACATACTTCAAGATCATTTTGGAGTTTTTTTTATGAGTTCTTTCTTTATTCATCTTTAGCACTGATATGCTGCATCCTTTGCCATCACTGGATATATTTCTTCAAAAATAAAAAATTGTTGGCACATCTAACTTCTATCGAGAAACATGGGCTTGACAATATTCTTGCTTGTTTTCCAGGGGAGGCTGTGTATGTTGATGACATCCCTGCTCCCAAGGATTGCCTCTATGGAGCATTTATCTACAGCACACACCCTCATGCCCATATAAAAAGTGTCAACTTCAGATCATCTTTGGATTCAGAAAAGGTCATCGGGGTTATCACCGCAAAGGATATTCCAGCCGGTGGCAAAAATGTTGGAGCTGGCATCAATATGTTAGGAACCGAAGCTCTTTTCGGCGATCCGGTTTCTGAATTTGCTGGTCAAAATATTGGCATTGTGGTACCTACTTCTGGCCACCTGAACTCAATTTCAGGACATAAACCAGTACTAGTTTATTTTTACCCTGAATTTTAAAGAGATCATTGGACTTACCGTATCCTTTGCCATCACTCAGATCGCTGAAACACAGAAGTATGCCTACATGGCGGCGAAGCAAGCGGTCATCGAGTATAGCACCGAGAATCTTGAGCCGCCGATTCTGACAATAGAAGATGCCATCCGGCAGAACAGCTACTTCCAAATCCCCCCATATTTTGCTCCTCGGCCAGTTGGGGACTTCGAGCAAGGGATGTCTCAAGCTGATCACAAGATCCTATCAGGAGAGGTGCACATTTGATATTTAGGGTGCTGCATTGTTAGTTTCAGATGACGAAGATAACTGAATAGTGTCTTTTGTTAATTTCCGACAGGTGAAACTTGAAACACAGTACTACTTCTACATGGAGACTCAGACCGCATTGGCCATCCCCGACGAAGATAACTGCATCACCGTCTACTCCTCTACGCAGCTACCCGAGATCATTCAGAATGTCGTCGCGGACTGCCTCGGCATTCCCTACCACAATGTTCGCGTCATCACAAGGAGAGTTGGAGGCGGCTTTGGTGGAAAGGGAATGAAATCAACCCATGTAAGTTCATTTAGACACACACCAGCAATAAGTTCTGCAGCATTCATTCAGACTACACACCAACAATATTTTCTGCTTTTCACCAATTGTTTGGGTTTTCAGGTAGCATGTGCGTGTGCAGTTGCAGCGTTCAAGCTGCGGCGCCCTGTTCGGATGTACCTCGATCGGAAGACGGACATGATCATGGCCGGAGGGCGGCACCCGATGAAGGCGAAGTACTCCGTCGGGTTCAAGTCGGATGGCACGCTCACGGCTCTGCACGTCGATCTTGGGATAAACGCCGGGATATCGCCGGACTTGAGCCCGATGATCCCGGCTGCCACCATCGCTTCTCTGAAGAAGTACAACTGGGGCGCCCTCGGCTTCGACATCAAGCTGTGCAAGACGAACGTATCGTCCAAGTCAGCCGTGCGGGCGCCCGGCGACGTGCAGGGCTCCTTCATCGCCGAGGCCATCATCGAGCACGTCGCGTCCGCGCTCGGGGCCGACACCAACGCCGTCCGGAGAAAGAACCTCCACAGCGTCGAGAGCCTCACGCAGTTCTACGGCGACGCCGCGGGGGACGCCCCAACGTACAGCCTCATCGACATCTTCGACAAGCTGGCCTCGTCGCCGGAGTACCGGAGCAGGGCGGAGGCAGTTGAGCGGTTCAATGGCGGGAGCAGGTGGAAGAAGCGCGGCATTTCGTGCGTGCCGATCACCTACGAGGTGGCCCTCCGGCCGACGCCGGGGAAGGTGTCCATCCTGAACGACGGCTCGATCGCTGTGGAGGTCGGCGGCGTGGAGCTCGGGCAAGGGCTGTATACCAAGGTGAAGCAGATGACGGCGTTCGGGCTGCGGGAGCTCTGTCCCGACGCCGACGGGCTGCTCGACAAGGTGCGCGTCATTCAGGCCGACACGCTGAGCTTGATCCAGGGCAGCTTAACCGGCGGGAGCACCACGTCCGAGAGCAGTTGCGAGGCGGTCCGACAGTCGTGCGCCGTGCTCGTCGAGCGCCTCAAGCCCATCAAAGAGGGCCTCGAGGCCAAGTCAGGCGCTGCGGCGCCATGGAGCGCCTTGATCGCCCAGGCGAAGATGGCGAGCGTGAACCTGTCGGCCCACGCCTACTGGAAGCCCGACCCAGCCTTCGTAAAATACATCAACTATGGGGCCGCCGTCAGCGAGGTGGAAATCGACGTGCTGACCGGAGCGACGACGATCCTGAGGAGCGATCTGGTGTACGACTGCGGGCAGAGCCTGAACCCGGCGGTGGACCTCGGCCAGGTAAGCTCACCGCCGACCGGCACAGCCACCAGATTGCTTGCTGCTTCTGCTGATCGTTGTAATCTGACTCCATTTTTTGTTCGTCGATCAGGTGGAGGGCGCATTCGTGCAAGGGGTTGGCTTCTTCACGAACGAGGACTACGCGACGAACGCCGACGGGCTGGTGGTGAACGACGGCACGTGGACGTACAAGATCCCAACGGTGGACACCATCCCGAAGCAGTTCAACGTGGAGCTCATCAGCAGCGCGCGCGACAAGAAGCGGGTGCTCTCCTCCAAGGCGTACGGCGAGCCGCCGCTGCTCCTGGCAGCGTCGGTGCACTGTGCCATGCGGGAGGCCATCAGGGCGGCCAGAACCGACTTCTCGGTCAACTCACCGCTGACGTTCCAGATGGACGTGCCGGCGACCATGGCCGACGTCAAGGAGCTCTGCGGGCTCGATGTCGTGGAGAGGCACCTCCAGAGCCTCTCCTCCGCCGCCGAGGTCCCGGCTCCTCCCGTGGCATGACGCTGAGTACGTTGTGTGTAAAAGGTGGGCATGTAATTTGGCACGTGGGTTATGCAAAACAGTTTTGCTAAGTCTCAGTGAATTAATACTTTGTTATGTCTCAGTTGATGTTATATTTGTTGGACGACGATAACTGCCACACATGTGACATCTAGGGGGTATGTGTCGCACGCCCCGTGTGGCATCGACATAGACCCGCCCGCACGAGCACGTCCGGGCGCACCCCCCCCCCACAGCCCGCATGTTTGGTGTGCGGCGCGGTCGCCCGCACGAGCATGTCCGGGCGAGCGACCATGCGGCCCGCACGACTCGTCTCGGCCATCGCCCCTCCCCGCCTGCGAGCCACACGTCCCGCGTGGCAGTAACCATGCGTCCTGCCGCGATTGCCATGGTTCTTTAACTGCAGTTGCCATGCTGCTGAACTACAGTTGCCATGTCTGACAACTATAGTTGTCATGGTTGCTCAACTGTAGTTGTCATCTCAGGTCAAGTGCCGGATGCCATTCTGGGCAACTGCAGCTGTTGCCATGTATGGTCTGGTCTATTATAGTTGCCATGATTTGAAAAACTTTAGGAGTTGCCACCTACTAACACTAGACAGTTGCCATGTAGCAGTACAAAAACATGGCAAAAAACATGCTCGGGTAAAGAGAGAGTTGCCATCTGCTTACAAGCACACTAGGGCAATTGCGATGTACCCTGCAAAAACACGTGGCAATTGATAGCTTTTGTTGTGTGGGAGAGGAGACGGACACGTGGGCGACGGTGGTATCTTTAGGAGTTGCCACCTACTAACACTAGACAGTTGCCATGTAGCGCTACAAACAGACGTGGCAACAATAACATGTTCGGGTAAAAGAGAGTTGCCATCTGCTTACAATCACAAACAGGGCAGTTGACATGTACCCTGCAAAAAACATGGCAAATGACAGCTTGGGCGTGGGAGAGTGGGAAAATGGATAGTCGTGAGAGATGGGGAACAGAAGTCGTGCGCAACGTGCGGGCGCGGCGGCAGTTCCACCGCACGCCCCGACTCGCAGTCGGTCTCATCCGAAGGAGAAACAACGTGTGGGCGAACTACCTACACACCACACCAGGCTTGTCGTACGTGGCACACCGAATCCACCTTTTGGTGTCAAGATTCGTGCAAAAAACAATCAACGACGATCGAGGCGTGTGGGCGAGTTAGAGACGTGCCACACGTGTGGGCGTTAGTGTTTTCGTATTTCTTTGATGTTGCATGTAGATTCGTATAAATTTTTTATTTTCAGTTTTGTCTTTTTTTTCTTCTTAATTCTATGTCACTTGACTGAGATAAGTCTCAGTCGACTAAGACCTAGCCACACCTTATGCAAATATGTTAGACCTACACCCAACCTACGGACGTACATGTCCGACTGTGCTATTGTGCTAATCTCCCCCTCCCTCATGATTAAAATTTGAACAATAGTGGCCCGGGCATCTCCAACACGGACCCCTAAAACGAACATGGTATACATCCACGAAAAGTGATATGAGAGCGGGCCATACCGTATACCTCAAACGGCTGCATACATTGTAGATCAAATTTGAACAAACCAGATGATTTTCAGGGAAACCGGATGATCTTCATTTAGATCGGACCAAATTCATTACATTTTTGACATCTTTCAACTAAACAAAAACAAATGACACTTTTTTAATTGTTTAAAACTTCGTCAGCCGTGGAGGCGTCTGTGTTTCACATCCTGTCTTTCCCATGTCCGACAAGCTCAACAACTGTGAGCCCCGGGAGTTGCAGCGGTGGGAGAGGAAGAATAGAACGTGGAATACAGCCCACATGCGACACCAAACGTGGTCACGTCCATGTCCTACCTCCTACTCTTTATCACCGAAGTCTGTCGCGTGGACGCCGTCGAAAGAGTCCCATGTTCGTGTTCGGCTGCTCTTCCATCATGACAGCATTGAAGTGCGCCTGCGCGGGCGAGGACGTCAGCTCATCGTCAGACCATCGTCCAGCTACTCTTCTTAAGATGAAGTAGTAGTCATAGGCCCGGAGACCATTGTAGAGGCGATCAAATACACTTCAGCTCATCCGGAATCGACGGTAGAAAAAGGACTCAAATAGCACATCAGGGACAAAGTAGTCGTCATCAGCATCATATGCCTCATGCCCTTTGTCGATTCATCACACGGTGCCCCTTGATTGATCCCTTAAAATTGTGAACATGCTCCTATGCACGTTAGCATCTTCAATAACTGCATGCATCATCACCATTTCATCTCCAACGCGACATTGAAGTACTCGACAGCCAAATTCATTGTGTTTGCTTCAAAGTAAACAATAATGAAATCAATAAATTTAGCTATGACTATTGACCGAACACTTGCCAGACACGGTGTCTGTCATGGACCACAATGTGCAGTGACCGGAGTGTACGTGTGTTGCGGCAGGACCAAGGT
>NC_057807.1:608803599-608829851 GCF_018294505.1 Triticum aestivum | reverse complement strand
TATCACACCCACGGGCCAAGGGACAATCTCCCGGATTGAGTGACGAAGGTCCGACAAGACCAGTGCAACGGAGTGGGTGGTATGACAACCTGGGTTGGAAGGGAGGCGTAGGAAAGTCAGAGCTTGTCCCCCTTTCAGGGGGAGGGGGCATCAGTTAGATACCACTTTGAAAGAGTTCGAATTGTAACCTTGTGTCACACACACGGGCCAAGGGACAGTCTCCCAAATGGAGCGACGGAGGTCCGGCAAGGCCTGTGCAGCGGAGTGGGTGGTATAGTGTTTGAGTGAGTGGTACAACGACGGTGTTGGTCTCAGACTATGCAGATACAGAGCAAGGGAAATAGGCTTTGTGATGTTTTTGGTTGGGTCCAGGGCATCGTATGCGTACGTGGTGGAGGTCCAGACGCGCACAAACCTCCCCAAGTTTGCTTGTGGTTTGCAGGAATACGACAAACGTGCGCGACGATCCACAGGCGTTTGATGCACGGTGTTGGACAGCACGAAGTGTCATCTCTGTTCTGAAGTTTAGCGGCGTTTTGAAGGATAGCGTTGGAATGCCTGACTGCCGGATGGCTCGTGCGTATACATGGCCATGACAGGGGGAGACTGCGCTGAACTCTCATTTCTACGAACGATTTTAATTTTTTTATACTCTGATTTCACGGAGCCAAGGAGACACTGAAATTTACTGGTTTGCTCTGTGCGCCAAATTCACCTCTGAGCACATTTGCGGCCCTCTCGATCGCCATGGCGACCCTCCACAGCTCCTGCCGCACCGCCGCCTGCCGTTGTCTCGTGCTCTGGTTCCCCTGCCGAGAGATGGCGTCCGCGATCCCGGGGAAGAACGAGAGCTCGCTCTCGTAGTCCTCCGGTGGCGAGTACATCTATGAATGAACACATGAACTGTTGTTGGAAAGGTTTTCTTGGCGCCATTGTTGCGTCAGTTGGCGCAGGGTTTGCTCACCAGATGCTTGTACCATGTTCTTCCTTGGAGTCCTTCCGCGTGCAGGAAGCTTCTTTCGGCTAGTAGAAGGCGGTCGTTCAACAGCCGCCTCCTTATAAGACCGCGTCCATCGTGTATATCCAGCATCTTTAGTTCCTGGATTTGATACCAAAAATTAACAGCCTACTCTGGCAAAACATCAACAGTAACTCAGTGGTCATATTAACCATAACCGAGGCAAACATGCGAATCTGCTTAAGCATTTGACAACAGAAATGCATATTCTTGGAGCCCTACAATGTCCAAACGAAAACAGGAAACAAAAGTACACGAACATATAATTACAATGGAGCAGTACAAAGGAAAAATACAATAAAGTATGTATAGCCTGAACACACCTTTGCCTCCTTCTGAACTTCTGTGGCTGCACTAGAAAGATCATTGATGAATCCATTTATGACACTGACTGATTGGCTGTTGTCCATCCTGTCGGCAAGCACATTTGTATGCTCCTGTAATGTTACGAATTCCAGGTGTACATTAAAACAAATGCGCTACATCGGGACACTGTTGCCATAGTAGTAATACACGCATGGCTTATTGTGTGTTCGACAGATCAGATTTGCCAAATTGGGCATAATAGCCCTATTTATAATTTGTAGATATAATGTTTTAGACGAGAGTTAATCCCTGATCTGGAGGTCAATCCTCTCAAGGAAGAAGCACTAATGTGTGGAGCACCTTATGAAGACAGAGAAAGTATTGCCCAACAATAATGAATCTGCTTACCATAATTCTGAAAAATAATTACTGTACCTGCAACTGTGAGGCATATGTGTGGTAATCAAAAGGCAACACAAGATCATTTGCCAAGCGAAGCGCTAGTAGTCCCCAAATTTCGGTAACTGATGAAGTGGAAAAGTCAAATAAGTGGTCAGATGACCTCTATAATACATGCTTGCGCGAATCATTTTTCAAGCACCAGTCAAAATCTACCACAACCATATGTGCAGTTCTGTAGGCCACAGTCCATGTGCATTCTTACTCTTGACCAACAAAACTGTAATTGTAAGGCATTCATATCATTTTGATAAGTCATGCCGCTACTTACTAGCCAAATGACGAAGAAACAATGGATCACCATGCTTTTCCATCCAGATATAAGAGTCAAGTGCAGTATGATAGCCAGGAAATTCTGTGTCAGTAGTACCCTGGTTAGTAATGATGATTTACATAATATATTAACAAAATCAATAAGACTCGTGGTATGAAAGGATAGAGCGAGGAAGTAAATTGTATCTGCCTATTAAGGCTGACCAGGAAGAATATGGCAGCCCGCTGCATGTAGCTCCTGCTTGCGCAGGGTCCGAGGAAGGGTCCGACCAGTTTGGGTCTATTGTACGCAGCCTTTCCCTACATTTGACCTCATGGTCACAAGGCAGCAGCTTTACCACTGCGCCGAGGCTCCCCTTCGCATAAATAACTTTTAAAAATTGGATTTTATAACCCAAAAAAAAATACATAAAAAAATGAGTATGCAGTAACTAACCAAAATTGGCATTTATTCGAAAGGAATTCATATTGGGCTATCTGCAACTCAAAGTAATACAAGATCTGACTTCTGAAAGGGATGGAAATATGGTAATTTGTATTTGGAAAAAGGACAGCTTTTCCCCCCTCAAACTACATATATGCTGAAGCGTAAGAGTAAGACATCAGAAGATCACAAGTATGGTTTCGTATCAAATATCAACAAGAATCTTGGAGCAACCATTGAATTAAATGTACTCAAATACCTTTTCCATAGTACAAGTCCACACAAGGAATTCCAGCATGATGGAGAAATGGGGCGAAATCAGAATCAGTTCTGGCAAGTCTCTCTATCTGCATATTGAGATCATCTTCAGAAATAAATCCAAACACCTCGAATACAAGCAAGGCACTAACTGGAATCATCTCAATACAATTATTCTGTGTGGGTATGGTCCCTGATTACATTAGCAAAGAGGTGCTCTTGAGGCAAAATGAGGGGGAAACTTTCTGAATTATGCAAGCATGATCGGTAAGACCAAAGTGGTTTATTAATTGATCATATGTACCACACTCAACGGAGATTAGACCAGTTTCAAAAGATAAACCTGCCAAAATCCAACTAGCAGCCATTTGTTCATATCTATAGACCATGTAGTAAACTGCTGTCGAGATAATCTGTGGATTACAAACTACGAACGTACTATTTTCTTGGTTTGATCTTTGAATTGCTACCGTGTTTCAGTTAAACAATATATTAGATAACTATATTGTGTTCTTTATACCACCTATTTTAGTAAAGATCAAAGAATTGCTCAAATAAGAAATACACATCATTTAAAACGGGAAGTGGCTGCATTCGTGTTCCTTTGGTCTGGCTGTCATCCTGACTGCCAATTTGAATAAAAAGTCGACCACGACAATGTAGATTGTAGTAGCCAAATTTAGGGAGAGGCGTGTGTACGCCCACTATGATCTATAAAGACCTCATGCGCATTCGGGATAACTGCTCCCAATGGTAGGCTGGTAGCACACTATGTCTGTCCCTACTCACTACTAGCATCATAATGCGCGATAGTCAACCAGATCAGTAAGAAAATTACGAGACCACAAATGAGACGTGATGTCAACATGGTCACAGTTAACTTGCATGCATAGGACAAACCGTGACCTCTATGTGGCGCTGTTGTAAAACTCTCATTGACTTTTAACCATTTTAGAGCAACTTGTGTATGGGGGAAATTAAACAATCATAATTCTTACATTGATGCCGCCATTCATTGTACTCCATGTATCATGAACTGTCTTTCCTTCAACATCTGGATCCTTTACCTGGAAA
Organism: Triticum aestivum; assembly: GCF_018294505.1. Lineage (NCBI taxonomy): Eukaryota > Viridiplantae > Streptophyta > Magnoliopsida > Poales > Poaceae > Triticum > Triticum aestivum. Next base: position 608,826,039 of record NC_057807.1, on the reverse strand, counting down.
TAACAGGTTTGAAATAGAATAAACCTCATCTACTCATTCCAATTCTTCCATACCACAGTGATGCTGATGTCGTAATGATATTTGGTATATAACGATGGTTAAGCTAACTAGTTTCAACCATACGCGGGAAACATGCACGTACTAACAAAGGTTTTATAACAGAACCATGTGTAAGAAATTGCTACTGCTAGCTAAAAGTGAACTTGAGCCAGAGAAGAATGCAAGAGTAAAATAATTTCCTTTTACCAGTCTTGTAACATCGATCAAGAGCTTATCCAACTGGGGAGTAGAACCAGCGAAAAGCCCCATGCCTTGCACAGCACAATCAACATTCAAGTAAGCTACAGCTTTGGATTGCAGATCTCCAAGGTTCTCTTCGACCCATTCAGTTGACCCGATCTGGAAAAAAGAACCTTCAAAATATAGAAAAAGCAAGTGTAGCAAAAAGTAAATGAGTCTTGGGAGTTGTAATAAATTAACAAAGTAAATCAAGTAAAAGAATCTTTTACTCAGAAGTTTGAGCAGCCTAAAACTAGATACCACATAAAAACTTCATGTGGTCATGATTTTGCTATCAATAAAATCAAGAAAATGATTTGCAAATGATCCAATATCAGAAATCCATAAAACTTAACACCTGCCTTGTTCTTTTTTTCTCTAACCAACACCTGCTTTGTTCTGATCTTTTGAATTGTGAGTATTGCAAATCATGCCACTACAACGGCCACATAATCACACTATTATTTTGGGAAAAAAAACACTTGCTGATTATGTAGGTAAAAAGTTTAGTCAACCTCAACTGCTTGCCACCTTATTCTGATATTTTGAATTGTAACTACCACAAACATGCCACTATTGACCGCCACATGATTATTCTTGCAACATAGACACACATCTATTGACATTTAAGGTCGATGCAGCTTCACATTTGTGACAGCCAGTTTACCACCTTATGAATTTTGCTACAAATGACCAGCATGCCTTAACTCTAAAGTGCATGTACAGTTTCAAATTTAGTGAGGGCCGGGGGGAGGGGGGCACATGTCCCCACACTACTATACACATACCCTATGGTTACGTAGATCATGTTTTTCATACCAAGCATCTTCTCATCTTCTGTTGATACAGACTTACCATTCCAAACTCTTCAGCATCCCAGCTACAAAGAATGATAGTCCTCCGTGGTGTCCAACCTGACTGCAGCATTATTCCAAGACGGCGAGCAACATCAAGAAGCGCAGCTGTCCCACTGTTAGGATCAACTGCTCCATATGTCCATGCATCTCTGTGGTTCCCAAGGATCACGTAACGATCAGGTTCTTCGTGTCCTTTTATGACAGCAAAAATATCCTTTATCGTAGCCATCTTCCTATCCTCCTTAAAAACAGAGATGAGAAGACCGGTTTTTTCAGAACTTAAAGCCACCATGAGCTTGAATATTGTCGATGAGGTACAAGTAGTATTTGAAAGGAGACGCAACAACACAAAACTCTAAAGAAAAGAAAATACTTATGAATGCACGGCAATTATACGGCCTTTTGTTTGTCCAGCACTACCCGGCCCACCCAAAAATGACAAAATGGTATACATCATCAATAGAACAAAGTCACCCAAAGGTGCATTTAGCACTTGCAAAATTTACAGCACCGAAATGTTCTGTTATATCTTACTCAAATTACTTTGCTATATTGCCAGAAAAATCTCGCTTCACAAATTATAATCCATGTTTTGAGAGTGCGAAAGGATTAAGGATGTTATGGAACCATGAGAAAGGGAAGAAAAAATTACCATGGTAATTCGACATATGTTAGTGACTTATGAATGGAGGAGAGGAAAGATGCGATAAATGTGGGCAGACAAGGAAACCATTGTCTGCCTTTCATGAATAAAGTGAGTAAGTATATAAGCAAAAGAAGGAGGCATCCAAAGCTCCCTTCACCGTGTATCCGCAACAATAATCTTCAGAAAAGCCAACCAACTTATCCAAGCAGGCACCAAAAACTACCTGAGTGTGCACTAAACAACAAACAGAGCCGCTATTTGACACAGTCTCGCTTACCATGGAAAAAGATCAAAAGATGCAAGGACCACTGGAACCAAATAGTGAGGTCGACAACGACATGAGTCACTGTAATTCCCTGCTTAACTTTGGTAGAAGCAGTAGTACAAATGTACTCCCTCCTTCCGGAAATACTTGTCATCAAAATGAATAAAAGTGAATGTATCTAGATGTATTTTAGTTCTAGATACATCCCTTTTTGTCCATTTTGATGACAAGTATTTTCGGACGGAGGGAGTACAATACAGATGCAGGCCAGAGACGACACTCTACCAGATTAAGCAAACGTCAACCTCAGTGAATTCCTAACAAAAATTGGTCAAATTAGCAGCCTATCTATGGAAACCCCAAAATTCAGGTGGTCAGTCAGAACACTAGTCCACGGAATTTCCAGTTTTCGCGTCCTTCTTGTTCTTGTCTGCCTCTGCCTGTACATGGCGACAGCAAAATACCAAACCAATGCATATGTATACCTGAATACCTGGTAGGTGAAGTTGACTAGCGTGGGGCCTGGTCCGACGCCGCCGGCGTGGCCCTCGAGCCCTAGCCCCGCGCGCCACTCCTGCGGCAACGCCGGCCCGCCCAGGCTCCGTACGATGACTGACGCCGTGTCGGCCGACACCGGCATGGACGGGATCGTTGGCAACCGCCGCCTGACCGCCTCGTGGTCGAACCCTAGCCGCTCTGCCCCGTCCGCCGCCGCCCAGCCGGGCGTGAGCGGGTCGCCGGGGCCCCCCAGGAGGACCGTGCCCCTCTCGACGCCGCCGTCCGCGCGGCCGGCTATGAGCACTGCGACGGCGCCCCTCCCCGCGGCGCGCGCCACCACCCCGCCGCGGTACCCGCCCCCGCGGACCGCCACGGCGACGCGGCCGCGGAGGGACACCCCGAGCCGGTCGAGCGCGGCGAGGTCCTCCTCGCGGCCCAGGTTGACGAACACCGCCTCGGCCACGGCCGCACCGGAGGGAGCATACGCGTGATAGGGCCGCACGACGCGGCGCCCCGGGTCTGCCGGCTCATCCGTCGACAGGTACGCAAGGAGGGACCGGTCGGCGGCGAGCAGCGCGAGTGAGGCGTGCGCCCGGTACGAGAGCAGCGGCGCGTACTCGCGGGTCAGCGTCCTTAACCCCGCGGCGCGGAGCCGCGAGAGCACGTGCGCGGCCACGCCCGCCGCCCCGGCCGTCCCCGCGAGGTGCGGCCCCGACGTGAGCGCGCGCAGGTCGGCCGCGATGCTGGCGTTAGCCCCCGGGGAGAGCGAGAGGAAGAGCGCGGCAGGGTCAGTGCCGGATTGGCCGGGGCGGGTCCCCGGCGGGCGGCCGTGGAGCACGAGCAGCGAGACGAGGAGCAGCAGGCCGAAGGGCAGGAGGAGGCGCGCGAGGCGGAGCTGCTGCGGCGAGGAAGACGGCGAGGAGGGGTGCGGCATTTCGCGGCGGCTGGGCTCGGAACACCAGCGGGCTTCGGGGGCGCGCCCACCACCCGTGCGCGGCTTTTACGGCCATGGAAAGGGGGCCGTTACCAACTTTAGCGCGGCTCGCCATCGTAGTACACTGTACTCTACCACGGTATACCGGTGGTCGTATGTTAGAGTTGTGTCGAATATAGTGTATAAGGCAGGTTGCAGTTGGACTTGTAGTTGTATCGTGTTTACATAGGATGTGGAGTCATGTCCTAGTAGGACACTTGTATTCTAGGCCTCTCTTATAGCGGGGTAGACACACGATGTAATCTATGCCAGCATAATAGCACAGGAACGCAAGGGAAGCCGGCGGCATGTGCCGGCGTCCAGGACGACCTGGTGCGGTATTGTGACGGTGTCATGGGGAGGAGCGCCCGTAGTCATGCCCCGAGGATATAGCCATATCGATGAACCTCGTTAACAAATCTCGGTGTTGTGCTTGTGTGATTGCTTGGTCCTCGGATGATCGACGGAGTGCCTCGAATTTATTCTAACAAGTGGTATCATGAGCAAGGTTCGATTTGAGATTTCGGTTGTTGATTGGAGGTGGAGCAGAATTCGTCGGATCGGTTGGTGGTCGGCTTGCGACTGAAAAGATCGATAGAGGCGGCGGGAGTTCTGCTCATGTCAGAAGTAATCGGAAGCGGCGGCTTAACGTGGCACGATTGGGCGAAGTCTCGGCGAGATCGGATTGCAGCGGTGGCGACGGCCGTGTAACGGGCTAGGGCACACGTACGTGCAGCGCAGGGGCCGAGCCAGGCCACGGAAGGCTAGGCGCGTGGCCCAGGTGGCGGTTAGCAGTGTCCACCAGACAAGGTCCAGGTGGAGCGGTGCCTTTGGTCCAAGGCCGAAGGCGCACGGCTAGTGGCTGGCGCAGGTGCTAGAGAGCTGCAGGATAAGGCCGTGACAGGCGTGAGATTTGTGGGAAAAAAAGGGCAGTCTGTAACAGTATGGTAATTGACGTTAGCATGGATAGCAATTGGATTTAGAAAAGGAGCATTGGGAGGTGTGGCGGCACACTTGTGCAGTCACGAGAGCTTCCATGAAAGCAGTTTTCTGATGCATTGCTAATTGCGTACGGTTATTTACCAGGAGTTTAACAGATTGGCAACGTGCATATATGGTTCAGAGGAGCCTGGAAGTGCATCATGAAGATCATGCATACACATGGCATCCAAGACATGCACAGATGTGCGAGCGGTCATGGTGCAAGGTGGAGCATGGTTGCAGTCGGATATGTTCGGCTGGGTCAGACTTGTCGGTTTGACGGATCGACGCGAGTCGGTTGGTACAGAAGACGGTGGTGGGATCGGCGGGGACGACATAGGAGCGTGATGCTGATGGTGACCGACTTCTGGGCGTGAAAACACGTGGCGCAGGCCTCGAGGGCTTGTGTGGCTTCGACAAGACTATGGCGCAGGGTTGATTCAAGGTGATGTACACACGGAGCTTGAAGTCGGCGGGACACGAGGGTGGACTGATCATCTACCATGGAGTCATGTTGAAGGTGAAACTGGATTGAGGGGCTACGGTGTAAGGATCCAGAGAATCGAAGCCTATTCAGCAATGGGATGGAAAAAGCGAGTGACACGTAATTTGGACTGGAGCCCAGTGGTCTGATGAAAGCATGAAATTCGTCATCGGTAGGTGATGATCGGTGGTACTCTGCAATGGGGGTTGAGTGGTGTGGGTCCGCGGCCCTTGATACTCGACCGGGACAGCGGAGGCTCGACGCGGTAATAGCGGCGAGGCGTGCGGTATGCACGGGACATGGAGACGGGCCAGGGCTCTGGTGGTCATACATGTGGTGAGACAACTGCGAATTTGACTCGGGATGACTACAAGCAACGGTGAAATTCCTTCAAGTTTCAGACAGGCGGTCAAGAAAGGAGCGGTGATGTTGAGTTCAGGTGACTCTTATGTGTGACACCCAATATGTGAGTTGTTCACTTTCACGCAGGTCAGTGATCGATGTGTGATGGCGTTGACGGATACTCTGGAAGTTTGGAGCACGGACTAGAGTAACAAGGAACTTAATTGTGCTCGAGTGTCGGCCGTGGTCAAGAAAAGAAGGGTCTACAAGTTGCAGGTGGAGTCACATGGAGTCTTTGGAGTAGCAGCGGTGCTCATGGGATAAGCTCAAGTCCAATGTACATGGAAGTTTGACGCATGGACGAACTCAAGGTGGTGGAGAATATTCGCCAAGGTGGAGTTTGTTAGAGTTGTGTCGAATATAGTGTACAAGGTAGGTTGCAGTTGAACTTGTAGTTGTATCGTGTTTACATAAGATGTGGAGTCGTGTCCTAGTAGGACACTTTTATTCTAGGCCTCTCTTATATAGCGGGGGTAGACACACGATATAACCTATGCCAGCATAATAGCACAGGAACGCAGGGGAAGCCGGCGGCATGTGCCGGCGTCCAGGGCGACCTGGTGCGGTATTGCGACGGTGTCACGGGGAGGAGCGCCCGTAGTCATGCCCCGGGGTGTAGCCATATCGGTGAACCTCGTTAACAAATCTCGGTGTCGTGCTTATGTGATTGCTTGGTCCTCGGATGATCGACGGAGTGCCTCGGATTTATTCTAACATCCTATACGTATGAGTACGTTGAGGATGGGAAGATGCATGGCATGGCATGCTCTCGCCATTGCCGTTTCTTCCGATAAGTACTACGTACTCCTACGCAGCATGTAGGAGTAGTGCTCGGCTTTACTACGGGCGGGGTCCCGGGGAGCTTCCACTCGGAGCAAGTGCCGGCGGCGGGGCCGGCTGCGTCGCGCGGATTGGCCGGCTGGGGCGGTGCGCGGCGCACCTCGGCCCACTAGCGCTGTGTGCCGGGCCCCAGGCGACGCGGTCGCCGCGCCGCCCGCGAGCGAGCTCCCTTTGCGACGTGCCGACTGCCGAGAGGGAGCGGGCACGGACAGAGGACAGCGACCGGCGCACCTGTGGCCTGTGGCAGGCAGGTCGGTGCGTTTTGGGCTTTCCGATGCTCTTTCGCTCTCGGTGCCTGCCCTGTAGACCGATAGGGCATCGTGTTCGTGGAAGAATGGGACGTGCTGGTTGTCGTCTCGCGGCGAACAAAGGTGTGTGCGCGCGCGCGCGCTCGTCGTTATCCATGGGCATGAGCTTTATGTCACTTGGGATGAGACTCTGGCTAGCAGAGGCTGTGAAGTGAATAGTTGTGGTTTACTGTTCTATTCAATCCGCAGTCCGGTGTCCGCTGTTGTGCTCTCCTCTTAGAGCATCTTTAGCGGACCCCGTAAAATCCTGACCGCATAAGCAGTTTATAAGTCGATAAAAGATCTCGTTTGCGGGTCGAAAACATGCGGGGTAGAACATAAACCATGTATAAAACTGCATAATTTAAAAAATATATGGGAGAAATTGTAACCATAGTAGTTCATCACATACTACATATACTACATGATCAAACACTAATTCATTACAAACACTAGTTCATATTACATACTACATTCATTACTAGTAGTAGGGGGCTGGGGATCTCACGGCGGCGAGCTCGCAGCCATGGACGACGCGGTGGAGGAGCTCAATCCTCTTCATCGGAGCTGTCGAGGTCGATGTACTCCATCTCGTGACGAAGGAACCTCGACGGCGGCGAGAGGCCCTGGTTCGTCCACTTCTTGGCCCCGCGCTTCCTCGTGCCGTCCGAGCGGACACGACGCTCGTGCTTAGGGTCGCGGCGACTGCCGGAGCCGCGACCGAAGCTCCACATGGCATTTCGAGGCGGATGCGGGCTCGCCGGCAACGAGAAATGCGAGGGGACAATGGGGAATCACGGTGAACGCGACGGCGGATGGATAGGGTTTCAACTCGTATCCCCCCCTCCCCCCCCCCTCCCTGCAAACCCGTAGATATACCACTTCTGTTGGGCGGTTTGCGGGCCGCGGTAGAATTTTTACGGGTCGGACGAGTATACGGGCTCTGTTCTGGCCAAAAAGTTGGGCCGAGCCCGTATCTCGGCGGACTTATGCGGGTTTGTGAGATTTGCGGGGTCTGCTAGAGATGCTCTTATATCTTTCCATTGCTCGATTCAATCCGCAGTCCGGTGTCCCATGTTGTTCACTCCTCTTATATCTTTCCTTCTCTCCAACACTGATCAACAAATTTTATTCCGGCATCCGTCTACGGACAGGGATCAGTCCACAAATATGGATACAGAAACTGGCCATCCAATGCTATTCTATATATGCCGGCAATTTCAACTTCAAATAAAGTCCGATCCATAGCGCCACCGAATCACACTAGCAGTATGCTTAAAGTTTTTGCATGTTTGATCACAAAAAATACCAGTCCGGCAGTCTGTGCAAAAAAGTATGCCTTGCCGGACCGCTAATTGGAGCCTCCACGCCGCACCTTCTCGCTTCTCCCTCTTCCCATTTCTTTCTCCAAACCCACTTCTAATTTTTTTTGGTGGTTCTTTTCTTGGTCGGTTGGATCAGTGATTTCTTTCTTCATGGCTTGGGCAGCGGTCTTGGCTATGTATATGTTTCACTTGGTTGCCCATTTAACTTCAATCAACAATGCATGATGGTGAAGTTTTTCTTCTATATTGAATTGCAAATACAGAATAATTAGTTTTGTATATTCAACTTCATATCTAAACCTGGTTTCTGTGTACTAATTGCAAATACTTAGAGGCTAATTTTGGCTCCAAGCTATAGACCATGTAGTAAACTGATGTCGAGATAATATGTGGATTACAAACTATGAACGTACTATTTTCTTGGTTAGATCTTCGAATTGCTACCGTGTTTCATTTAAACAATATATTTAGATAAATATATGGGAAACGCTAAGACTCCGTCGGCTGATCGCGCGCGGAGTTCCGCCACCAGCGTAGCCGTTGGATCGCCCTTGATCCAGGACTACTGAAGCATGTTCGCACACGTTCGTTATTTCCCTACAAACCATGTGCCCCAATACCTTAACTTGCAACAACAATAGTGCTGCAAACTACGACGACAACTTAGACAAGTTTTTGCAACATCACCTCTGTTGCAGAAAAATTTCTGCAACAAGATCTCTGTTGTAAAAAAAATTACAACAAAAACTCTGTTGCAAAAAAAAATCCGCAACACAACCACTGTTGCAAAAAAAAATCTGCAACATAACATATGTTGCAAATGTTTCTGCAACATGGTCTTTGTTGCGGAGTGGAGGAAGACGTTCAACGCTAGCTTGTGTTGGATCCAACGACTCGCTAGACGGTGGATCTTTTTTAAAAGATCCGTCGGCCGACGCGTAGAAGCCCCCAAAATATATTGTGTTTTGCATCTTGCACTGCATTGCATTTGCAATTTTGCATACACCTCTCACGGAAGGAAGGAACTCGCACCCGTGCCTGCATGTCTCCGTGTTTTTTTTCTTTTTTTCGAAAAGGGAACTCCCCGGCCTTTGCATCAGAACGATGCATACGACCACCTTTATAAATAATCAAAAAGGTTCAACAAGGTCTTACAATCTAAAACAAAAAAATGGCAAGCTCACTAAGAGCCACAAGGCCAAAAACACAAAGGCCAAGAAGCCACAACCGGTTGGCATAACAAAGATAGGAAAACTAATCGTCTATCCTATTACATGACCGCCATCCAAAGCGGTTGAAGATATCCCGTGCTACCATCTCCTGTCAGATAGATCCAGTAACCAAACGCTCTCTGGCCTCCATCGGAGTGAGTAACGACCACATACGAATCAACGCAGTGGCTCGGAATATAACCTACAAAAAATGAATATTTGTTGTTCTGTTAAAAGCCAAATCATTTCTGCAATTCTAAATTGCCCACAACAAAGCACACACTCCTACGCGAATGTGTCTAGCTGTTTCGGACTCTATCCCAACAAGCCACGTTCCAAATAACGTACTGACAAAATTCGTAGGAGTAATGTTAAAGGCAATATGCACCGTCTTGGCCAACGGACAATCAAAGAAAAGGTGTTTGATGGTTTCATCCCGATCACAAAAACTACACCTAGTAGATCCTGTCCAGTTGCACTTTACCAAGTTATCCTTTGTTAGTATGACTTGTTTATGTACAAACCACATAATCACTTTAATTTTCAAAGGAACTTTGACTTTTCAAACATATTGGGAACTAGGAATGGCGGTAGAGTTGATGACATTGATGTACATCGATTTAACTGTGAACTCTCCAGACCTAGTGAGCTTCCAGCACAACTTATCGGGGTGTTGAGATAGCTGAACCTCCATCAGTCTACTCACTAAATGAAGCCACGCTTCCCACCGGTAGCCTACAAGCGTCCTCCTAAAATAAATATTAAGGGGGATGGATTGCAGTATCGTTGCAACATAAGCATCAAATTGTTGAACAATACTATACAGGGACGGATACTGAAGCGCCAGGGGCGCTTCACCCAGCCAGGTATCCTCCCAGAAGCGCGTTGTAGTGCCGCTACCGATTATAAACTTTGTCCTATTGAAAAATGAAGCTTTGACTCTCATGAGCCCCTCCCAGAAAGGCGAGTCCGTCGGTCTGATGGTCACCTGGGACAAGGTTTTGGACTGCAGATACTTACTATGGAGAATCTGCGCCCACGTGGCATCAGTCCCAATCGATAACTTATACAACCACTTACTAAGAAGACATCTGTTCTTGACTTCAAGATTCTCAATGCCAAGGCCCCCCTGGTCCTTTGGTCTACAGATGATATCCCATTTGGTGAGCCTATATTTTCTTTTTAATTCATCGCTCTGCCAGAAGAATCTGGATCGATAGAAGTCCAGCCTTTTCCTAAAACCATGTGGGACTTCGAAGAAAGACAAGAGAAACATAGGCATACTCGTGAGCACCAAATTAATAAGAATCAATCGGCCTCAGTACGACATGAATTTGCCCTTCCAGCTACTCGGTTTCTTCTCAAACCGATCCTCGATACACTTCCATTCTCCGTTTGTCAGCTTACGATGGTGAATGGGAATACCTAAGTACTTGAAAGGTAAAGTCCCCAATTCGCATCCAAACAATTGTGTATAAGCCTCTTGTTCCTCATTGGCTCTACCAAAACAGAACAACTCGCTTTTATGAAAGTTAATCTTCAAATCGGTCAATTGTTCAAATAGGCATAACACCAGCTTCATATTTCTCAATTTTACCAAGTCGTGCTCCATAAAGATGATCGTATCATCAGCGTACTACAAGATAGACACACCTCCATCAACTAGATGAGGCACCAAGCCACCCACCTGACTAGCCTCCTTTGACCTACCTAACAAAATTGCCAACATATCAACCACAATGTTGAACAAAATAAGAGACATTGGATCCCCTTGTCTCAAGCCCTTGTGTGTCTAGAAATAATGACATATGTCATCATTCACTTTAATTCCAACACTTCCTTTTTGCGTGAAAGATTCTACCTGGCGTCGCCAGGCTTCATCAAAACCCTTCATGCGTAAGGCCTATTGAAGGAAAGGCCACTTGACTTTATCATACGCTTTCTCGAAATCCACCTTGAAAACAACTCCATCTAGTTTTTTCGTGTGAATCTCATGGAGCGTTTCATGAAGGACCACAACCCCTTCTAGGATGTTTCTGTCCGGCATGAAAGCAGCTTGAAAATGGTGCACCATAGAATGCGCAATCTGTGTGAGCCTATTAGTCGCGACCTTGGTAAAGATTTTGAAACTAACATTAAGAAGACAGATGGGCCTGAATTGCACAATTCTCACAACCTCTGTTTTCTTAGGAAGCAAGGTTATCGTTTCAAAATTCAAGTGAAAAAGCTGAAGCTGTCCAGAGAATAGATCATGGAACAACGACAACAAATCCCCCTTAATAATATGCCAGCACTCCTTATAGAACTCTGCCGGAAATCCATCCGGCCCGGGAGCCTTATTATTTTTCTTCTGCGAGATGGCCTCAAACACCTCTTTCTCAGAAAAAGGAGCAGCCAAAATATCATTCTCATCAGCAGTAAGTTGAGGAACATCCTCAATCCTAGACTCATCTAGAGACACACAGTTATCTTTTGGAGGCCCAAACAACTGCTTGTAATACGCGGTTATGTATAATTTTAGGTTCTCCCGCCCTAGAATCGTTCCTTCATCTTGTTCAAGCTGAAAGATCCTCTTCTTTCCGTGCTTGCCATTGGCGATCATGTGAAAGAACTGAGTGTTCGCGTCCCCCTAGACAAGTCGACGGACCTTGGCCCTCAACGCCCACTTTAGTTCCTCTTCATGAAGAAGCTCTTTCAATCTCATTTCCACGTCAAGCTTGGCATGAAGCTCCGAGGCCGGCGAACCAAGGATTCTGCTTTTACATCTAGGGACTGTATAAGGGTAAGGAGCCTTTCCTTTTCGATCTTATAAATCCTACTAAGATGCTTAGCCCACCCACGTAGGAAACACCTCAAGTGACTGATCTTATTCTGCCAACGCTCAAGCACAGTCCTGCCTCCTGCATCCTTAGCCCATTCCCTGCCTACGAGATCCATGAAGCCGTCTCGTTCAAACCAAGATAGTTCGAACAAGAACGAGTTTTTGTTTCCCAAGTGCGTAGCCTCACCAGAGTCAACAAATAAATGCGTGTGATCAGAAATACCATGGGAAAGTGCCTGCACTGTTATGAAGGGAAACTTTCGTTCCCATTCGACGCTAGCTAGTACTCGATCCAGCTTTTCAAACATCGGATTTGGCAGCGCATTAGCCCCGGTGAATTTTCTTCCTGAAAGCTCTATCTCTCTCAGATCCAAGATTTCAATGATATTGTTAAACATAAATGACCATCTGCCGTTGAAATTATCATTGTTCTTCTCTTCACGCCTTCTAATAATGTTAAAATCACCCCCACCAGGATTGGAAGCTGCTCAGAGCCGCAAATTCTAACCAGATCAGCCAAGAACTCAGGTTTGAGTTCGGGCTATGCAGCACCATATACTGCCACCAGCGCCCAATTAAACCCATCGGCTTTTGACCGCACCCGAAACTTAACTGCAAAGTCTCCCATGACCACACTTCGGACTTTGAGCGAATCGCATCTAACTCGAGTAAGATCCCACCCGACCTTCCTCTCGGTGTCAGACAATGCCCATCAAAGTCAACACCTCCTAATAAAATATTGAGAAACTGTGGCGAAAATTATCTCTACCAGTTTCCGACAACGCGATAAAATCTAGCCTATGCTCTATAGACGCCTCTGCAAGAAACCTTCTTTTAGCCAAGTCTTTCAGACCTCTGCTATTCCAAAAGATTCCTTTCATATTTTGTCATGAAATTTTTTAGCAGTACGGATCCTAGCACTCCTACGCACTGCCGAAGCCGGGTAAATCTTCCGCTTCCACTTGCGTTTAGGTTTGTTTTGGCCCTCCAACTGGTCCTCACAACCGGACTCAGTGGACCTAACCACGACCGCCTCAGAGGAGTCATCCTCCTCCTCAGACTCAGGGAGGGGTGGTACAAGATCCACACAAAAATTATCGAGAACCCTGACCCCCAAAGCATCAATATCGAAATCATTCATGGGTTTAACCGATGCTAAGTTACGAATCATCTCTAAAGCCCGCTCCGCCTCTAGATCAAGGATATCATTGACAGAATTTGAAATTTCACTATCATTACTACCTAGTGAAACTCCTAACTGGTTTGCATTATCAATAATCTCATCATTAGAAAAATGCAAAACGGAATTAGAGGTATTAACCGACATACTAGTAGTGACCTCAACGTCCCGAAGTTTGGCCGCCCTCATGGCGCACCGCTGCTGTATGTCGTCAACCTTCGGATGATCTTGTAGACGGCAGCTCATCTGTCGCCCCATAGAGACCGGATCCGGAATCCCTCCAAATGCAATAATCTCCTCCCGTGTAACCGTGCTCGGGGTGGGACCTCCTGCCACACCCCTAACACCCGAAAGCAGTGGGGCGCTCGACGGCACCACCAATGTCGACCTTGCCTCGCGGCTAAGAATCAGAGCCGAATCGGGAGAGGGAAGTGCAAGGGCCTCCTGCCCGTACTCCCCACCCATCCCGGCCCTCTAGCAAGGGGGGCTCGTCGGCGCCACAATGGGGGCGGCCACCGTATGCGTCGGGGCCACCTGCCCCGAGCCCCCTCTAGAAGGCGGAGCCGCCACCTGCAGCTCAAGTACCGCGAGAGAGGAAAAGGGCGCCAGGGCCACCTGCCCCGAGCCCTCTCCGGGAGGCGGAGCCAACACCTGCAGCTCCGGCACCACGAGAGAGGAAGAGGGCGCCGAGGGCACCTGTCCCGGACCCCCTCCTGAAGGCGGATCCACCACCTGCAGCACCGGCCTTGCGAGATAAGAAGAGGGCTCCGGGGCCACCTTCCCCGAGCCCCCTCCAGAAGGCGGAGCCGCCACCTGCAGCTCCAGCACCGCGAGAAAGGAAGAGGACGCCGGGGCCACCTGCCCCGAGCCCCCTCCAGAAGGTGGAGCCACCACCTGCAGCTCCGGCACCGCGAGAGAGGAAGAGGGTGCCAAGGGCACCTGCCCCGGACCTCCTCCCAAAGGTAAGACCTCCACCACCGAAACCGAGTCCTCGGGATAGGGAACACACATAGCAGGAGAGGGAATGCCGCCTGCCTATACTCCTCCTCCTCTCCCCTGACCGAGGTCGACAAATCCCCGAGAACAGGACTCACAGCATCCTCAAAATCCAAGGCCGGTAACGTGTGCTCAAAAACCTCGTCTGACTCCATCCGGTCACTCCAAAGTCTCGGAGGTGCAGAAGCAGGCCCGAAAGACCCAAATCTCAGAGAGGTCATAGGCACCGAAGAGGATGGTACCGTCCCATCCCCGGGAGTCTGAGAAACGGGCTCCAGACCATTGGACAACTCTCGTCCAGCATCATCGACCGGTGCCTCCTTAGCTGCCGAGCTGTCATCTCCCTCGTGCATGTCGACATCAGTCCCATTGGCAGCCTCGGCGAACAATTCCTCATCCTTGAACTCAATCACAAGGTTATATATCTGGCCTCTGTATGTCCACTTGACCACATGAGGCACGAACTCAATATCCAGAACACTCACCAACAGTCGGGCTACCCCGTGAGCTCTGGTAAAAGTCATATCCACTTTCTCAGTTTTCCCCACCATAATGCCCAAGCTAGCGACGACCCTAGCATCCTGAATAAAGCTACCAGGAGTAAAATTTTCTTTCACATGTTTTTAGTAGTAGTAAAACAATGAGAGATAGTAGTAGAAGTTCGTAACTGAATCGCAAAACCCAGGAGAGAACTGTAAAACTGGACCACGGGTGTAGCCGATCTCCAAATCAAATCATTTGGAGACGGCGGTGGCCCCGCCGTCGTCGCACACAAATCGCTTGATGGCCCGGACCACGCCGCTTCCGGCGTCGCTGTACGGCTCGATGACGAAGAACCCGTGGTCCTACCCCTCGAACTCCACGAGCTCCACCGGCTTCCCCATCGCCTTCAACCTCGCGACGTAGTTCGCGGTTGGGCTGCGCAGCTGGTCGCGCTCGGCGGCCACCACGAGCATCGGCGGGAGCACGCCGCCGTCCAGCGCTGGGCTCCCGGGCACGAATGGGTTGGCCAGCGGGTGGTTGCGGTTCCTCGTGGACTCCGGCGGCAGCGCCAGGCGCCACAGCTGGTCGCACGCCGGTGCCCTGCCGAACAGCGGGCAGGGCATCGCGCACTCGGCGACGCGCGCGGGGTCGAGGCTGAGGCTGCCCAGCCCGAGACGGACGGCCATGTGGTGGACGATGTTCCCGCCGGCCGAGTCGCCGCAAATAAACACCCGGCTCAAATCTGCCGACCCCACTAGCCAGGGGTCGGTGCTCTCGGCCGCCGCCTGCCCACGCACTCAGGACAGGAAGGTCGCTGCATCGTCGAGGGCCGCAGGGAGGCGATGCTCCGGGGCGAGGCGGTAGTCCGCGGACAGCACCACGGTCGGGATCTCGCCGGCGAGGCGGAGGCATCAGGCGTGGAAGTTGGGCATCTCGAAGCTGCCCATGAAGTACCCGCCGCCGTGGAAGTAGGCAAGCACCGGGAGCTTCTCGCCACAGGAGGCCGTCGGTGGCTTGTACACGCGGAGCTTGAGCTTGTGGTAACCGTCGTACACGACGTCCTTCCACTCGACAATGGGCTGGTCGGGCGGCGGGGACGGGGAAGGGAGCGGGTTGTAGTTCGGGAAACGAATCACCGTGCCGTCGCTGAGGAGCTAGAGGAAAGGGCGCATATCCTCCACGACATGCGGCGGCGAAGACGCCATGGGGCTATGAACTTGGCTGAGGCAGTTTACTTTGGGCCAATAGCTCCTGTGTGACGTCTTTGATGTGAATTGGAAGGAGTACGATGTAGTTCGAATGAATGGCTACACATTTGAGCGTGTAAATAGCCCAAGGCCACATGAGGTGGTAAATGGGTTAAATTGGTCGTCAACCAAGCCCGTTTATGTTAGGACGTGTGGGTCCAACTTAATTGGTCCTCAAAACAACCGTGCCCTGGTGCCCGACTGTCCGCCCCCACTGCCACTCTGCCGGGCCCGCCACTCTGCCCCCCCTCTTCTTCTTCGGTGGCGGCGGATCTTGCGTTCTCGGTGGCGGTGGTGGAGCCCTCATTCTCAACGGCGGCAGAGCCTTCGTCCTCAGAAAATGGTGAGTGAATTCGAACCCTAGTCCCGTTCCTCTCTCGGGCCCGTAGATCTCAGCTCGTTTCCCCTGTTTTCGCTTGTTGAATCGGTAGGTTGTGAGGGGAGCCCATGGGCATACTGAGATGGAGCCGCCAGATTCAACTTCGAATAGGTAATGCGCCTCTCTCCATTTTGCATGCAATTAGGGCCTCGTCTGCTCTTTCTCAAGGGCTCACATTATCCGCCGCTGACAAAGGGGATGCTGCCGCTCGGACCTTCGAATTGACGGTCAATTTCTTTCCATCAAAGGCAAAATTAGTGGATGGTAGCATACAGAACATTGAGAGAGACACGATTGTTAAATGGGAGGTTGAGTTTACAGAGATTGATCCACAAGTTCTACAGAACATGGGAGAGAAGGAAGTGAAGAAATTGGTGGAAAAAATTGGGAAGAATATTGTTTGGAGTCCAGAGCAAGAAGTATCATTGTTGCGGTTTGATGATTGAAAAGGAGAGTATGTGAGAATAGAAGATGGTGAACAGATTGTTAAATAAATCGATCGACAAATTGGCTGGACAAGAAAATGGGCTAATTTTTTTGCTGAGCTCGTTGATCTGAATATTTTTTCGAAGGTTGGATATGTGTCATCACACTTGGCTGCGCAGATGGTAGATGATGATTGGGCTACATAGAGGCCATTGATTCCCATGTGTACTGAACTTACAGTAATAGCCGAAGAGGGACAGGTGACTGGAACTGAAACTGCAGCTACTGTTGATTGGAATGTAGTTGAATTAGATGAGCCTACTGCTTTGGTCATTGCACCAATGCCTGACATTGAGATGGCCAAACTTTTTGGCATTCCAGTCGATGACAGAGATAAGCAGGAGAGGGGCGAATCTAGTTTGCCTGCTAATGCTGATGAAGATGTAGATGGACAGTTGATGGAACAAGCTACAGATGAAGTAGATGATACACATGATGATGAGCTGGTGCATGTGTATGACAAAGAAAACCCTGTCATTGAAGTAGGCAAGTTGTTCCCAAGCATGAATGAGTTTAGGATGTGTTTCAAGACTTATGCAGTGAAACATGAGTTTGATGCCAAGACTGTTTAGACCGATAGAAAGAAGTTTTATGGGAGGTGCAGAGGATTTGATGGTAGTGTCAAGCCTTACAAGTGGTACATATCTGCTAGACTGCAACCTGATGGAAGTACTGTTAGAGTTAACCAAATCCCCAATCAACATACATATATTACAAGTTCATAGAGAGTATAAACCATGACATCACAACTTTGGGTTGCAGAAAAGATCACCCCAATTTTAGCCAAAACACCAAACACTACTACCAAGAAACTCAAAGTAGACTTGGAAAAGATGTACCTCATTAAACTGAAATATACCACAGTGTGGAAGGCAAAACAAAGGGCAATGAAAAATTTATATGATGATTGGGCAAATACATTTAGGATGCTTTACAACTTCAAAGCAGAGGTGGAAAAGAGGTTACCTGGCAGTGTTGTGGAGATAGATACTGAGTTATCAGCCGAAGGTGAAGTCAAGTTCTCCAAGTTTTTTATGGCTTTGAAGCCTTGCATAGATGGCTTCAAAGCAGGGTTCCGTCCATATTTGAGCATAGACTCATCATTTTTGACAGGCAAGTGGAATGGTCAGTTGGCAGCATGCAATGCTCTAGATGGACACAACTGGATGTTTCCTATTGATGTTGGCTTGTTTCAGTCAGAAACAGAGGCTTCATGGACATGGTTCATGATCCAGTTGAAAAGATGCATAGGGCCAGTGTCACCTTTGGCTGTACACACAGATGCATGTAAGGGGCTAGAAAATTCAGTGAAAAATATTTTCCCACATGCTGAGCAGAGGGAGTGCGGCGGTCACTTGTGGATGAATTTGATCAAAAAATTTAGAGGAGAAGAATTTGGGCGCATGTGGCCAGCAGCAAGATCTTACACTAGACAAACACACAAATATCATCTTGATAAGATAATGGCAGCATGCGATGAGTTTGGTCCATGGCTGAACACCTACCATTCTTTGTTATGGTACAGGTCAGGATTCAACACTGCCATCAAGTGTGACCACATCAACAACAATTTGGCAGAGAGTTTCAACAACAAGGTGAAGGAGTTAAAAAGATTTGCCTGTGCATGACATGGTTGACCAAATCAGGATCATGCTCATATGGTTGTGGGAATTGAGAAGAAGGATAGGTGATTGTCTGCAAGGTGATAAGCTTCCAGTAGTGGTACAACAGGTGGTCAATAGGAGCAGAAGTCTTTCACATTTGTTTGTTGAAAAATCTTCACCTTGGGGTGTTAGAGATAACAAAACTAGAAGGAGACATGTTGTTAACACTGAATTGCATGATTGCACTTGCCTCGAGTGGCAACACACTAGTAAACCATGTGAGCATGCCATTCTTTTCTTAGCATCCCAACCGAAGATAAACATGCACCCATATTTGCATGAATATTATTTGGTAGCAAAATTCAAAGCTGCATATGCTACTCCAATTCCAGCACTTACAGATCAGCCTCAGTGGCCTGAAGTGGAGATTGAATTTTCCATGTGTCCTCCCTTAACGAAAAGAAAGGCCGGCACGCCTAAACAGAGTAGATTCAAGGCATGGTTTGAGAAAGGTGGGAGTAGTAAGAAGGGAAAGAAAGATGGAAAGCCAAAAAGGGCCCAAAAAGGTAACAAAAACATATGCAAGTTGTGCGAGGAACTTGGGCATAGAGTGGGATCTGCCAAATGCCGTTACACTCCTGATAAGCCAAAGTATGTTCTTGTTTATTTGTCTGTGTTTTGATTTGGTGCTTTTTTCCAATTACTATATCTATAACATTATCCCAATGGCCAGGAGGAAGCGCTCAAGTCAACCCCTTGTTGTTGAACAATGTTGGCCAACAAAAAAAGCAAGAGTCAATGGCTGTAGAAAGAAGAGAAGTGTGGCTGAGCCTGAGCAGACTAAAGAAAATCCTGCTGCAGTCAACATTCAGACTGAAGAAACTGATGTCGAGGTGCACACCGAAGAAACTGAAGTTGCAGTCAACATTCAGACTGAAGAAACTGCTCTCGAGGTTGAAACTGAACCTGAGCGTGTCGAGGTTCAGACTAAAGAAACCCATGTTGAGGTACACACCAAAGAAACTGAATCTGCTATCAACATTCAGACTGAAGACACTAATCTCGAGGGTGTTGGCGAGGTGTTGAAAAGACCAATGAAGAAAACCAAGATGATCAGTGAACTTGTTTTTGTAGTAGAACCAAAAACAAGAAGTGCTAAGGCGAAGAAGGGCACACGAGGTGGTAGGAAGGGGCCCGGTAAGAAGAGGTTGAACAGAGACTGTTTGAAAATTCGTGTCATATAATAATATTTGTAACTTGGTGCATACTGGCAGTCACTATGTATCCCCGTATTTCTATTTGAACTTTTTTGTTGGTCATTGTTTTAAATTCAAATTTGGATTCAAATATGGGCTTAAATTTGGATTCAAATTTGGGCTCAAACTTGAATTAGGGATGGGGTATTGATGTTTTAATGCTATCTAAAGTACCTCAACTGAAATATGTTTGCTTGGTGGTCAATCCGAGCCCTTTTGGTAAGTTGAACTCATAGTCATGAAAAGTGTGTTTCAAATGACCTCCGAAGGTAGGGTAACAGCCTCATATTTAAGCAAGTTTTTTGGCACCTTGTCTAAACCAGCCAAATAATTTTTCTACACATCTATTCTACCTATATAGTGCAAATCTAAAGTCTCGCTATTTATTGAATTAATTTTCTATTATTTTATTTTCTTTTTGAAAAAACAAGGTTTAATAGAAAATTATATATATAACAAGTTTAAAACATGAAAATGAGAAAGTAAGTTAGGATCTTTCTTAGTCAATCCAAAATGAAGTTCTGGTGAGGTTTTCACAATTTTCATTTTCAAAACCCCACCTACTCTCGGGTGCCCACTACTCTCTCCCTTGAAACTCCATACTACATTGTTCGAGGAATGACAATTTAGTGAAGGTTTTTTCGTAAAAATGTATGTAAACCATATTTATATATTTTTCTCGTTACTATACAACATAATAAGACTATGTGCGGAAGTTTCATATTTTTTTGATTTTTTTCGAATTAGTTATGCTCAACCCTAATCACTCAAACCCCCTCAAAACCTCTCAAAACCCTTCAAAACCCCGCACACTACCGGGTCATCGATCGTTGTGCATGGACGGTTGAGATCAGGCGCTAGGGTTAGCTACAGTGTCCTTCGGTCCGCATGAGACGCGCTGATTGGTTGAATCAATGGGGTTTGGATCAGCCTCTCTCGTTGGGGCATCAGGACCGTTCATTTGAATCCAATGGCACTAGTTGACGTGGTGCATGGACCAAGCCTACGCAGTTCCCTTTCCATTGTTGCCGGCACCCGTTGCAGCATGCATGCCCCCCCGCAGCACTGTTCCCCCATTGCATGCATGCCCTTGACGTAGCCCTGCTCCACCAGCCCTCTCGATGCAGTAAGCTGTCGCATGCCTACCATTAGCACCGATGAAGCGTCACATCAAAGCATGCACCCGGCCACAATGCAGCACCCAGACCCCAATGAAGAGACAACCAAAAAGCCAATGGTGCATGCACTACAAAAAAGACACATCCGTGACATTTTGGGCCGAACGAAACTTTTTTCTGTCATACATATGACACTTCTATGACGATAATTATGAGAAAACCCGGTATCATCATAGATGTGGTGGGCTCCTACTTCTATGACAAAAAATCATGACAGAAAATGGGCTTTTCGTCCTGGGCGGGCCGGAGACGCAGCTGCATGACATTCTTTGGGCCGTCCATAACGGAAAAAACCGTGGTAGAAGCGAGGGCGAGGAAAATTTCTGGAAGTTACCGGTTACAGTGGGCGGTCGAGGGCCGAGCGATGCGCGTTTCTCTCGTACACGTACGCACGTGTGTGCGAGGCGTTGGCGCTAACTGAACCCGAGCAAGGCGTTGGGCTCTAATTGAACCCGAGCGATTGCACTGCAGGCTACGCGTTACTAAACCCGAGCGATCGATCGATGGCTGTTAACTAAACCCGATCGAGCGATTCCTTCGCTGCTGCTGCTAACTGAAGCCGATCAATGCTGCCTCTCTGGATGAACAGTGAGCGTTGCGGGGGGGGGGGTGGATGAAAAGTGAGCGGTGGCATTGCCTCTGGATGAACAGGACCCCGTGGTATGGAGGGCTGGATGAATAGTAGGCGTTGGAGGGGTGCCTGTGGAGGGGTGCTTGAACAGTAGCCGGTGGAGTAGCGCGCGGTGGAGGCTTGATGAACAGGAGCCCGTGGAGGTTGGAGGATGTCGACGGTAGCCCGTGGAGGCTGGAGGAGGTCGACGGTGGAGATGAACAGTATCCCGTGGAGTCCTGTTTTGCGGTATGCCACACCCCTCCCGATGAACAGGACCCCCGTTTCGACAGTAGCGCTCCAACACAAGTCCGTTTCGTCCGTTCTGCGGTACGCCACACCCCTCCCGATCAACAGGACCCCCGTTCCGACCGTAGTGCTCCAACACAAGTCCGTTTCGTCCATTTTGCGGTACGCCACACCCCTCCCGATCAACAGGACCCCCGAGGTCCGTTTCCTCTATTTTGCGGTATGCCAGACCCCTCCCGATAAACAGGATCCCGTTTCGAATGTGGTCGGTCGAACACAAGGCCGTTTTCTCCGTTCTACGGTACGCCAGGCCTCGTTTCCATCGCATGTTCCGTCCAAGCCCTCCCGATGAACACGACGACGCATTCCGTTCTAACCCAGCCGGTTGGATCCCCATGAACACGACGACGACGTTGTTTCTCTGTTCCGACCCAGCCATGTACATGAGCCCTGGCCGTACGTATGCGCGAGTAGGCGTTCGAGACCCCACCCGTATGTACGTACTTGGCCGTATTTTATTTCTTACACCCTCGCCGTTGTACGTACGTGTACATGCTACGTGCATGCCTCTACTACAACACGTGCGCGCCTCTACTACGACACGTGCGCGCCTCTACATTGACCAGTATGTACGTACATGTTCACGACCAGAATGACAACGCTATGTATGCTTCGACCAGGTGGGTCCCGACTGTCAGGCACTTACTTGTGTGTGAAGATGTAGCTGGTGGGTCCCAGCAGTCAGGGGGACGAATCGTTTTTTTTACCCGGACGCACTTCCTTGCGTGCGAAGGTGTAGCTGGTGGGTCCCAGAAGTCAGGGGCGAATCGTTTTTTTCCCTGACACACTTCCTTGCGTGCGAAGATGTAGCTGGTGGGTCCCGACAGTCAAGGGGGTGAATCG
>NC_057807.1:608799213-608803401 GCF_018294505.1 Triticum aestivum | reverse complement strand
TGGTGGGTCCCAGCAGTCAGGGGGGCGAATCGTTTTTTTTTGCCCAGACGCACTTCCTTGCGTGCGAAGGTGTAGCTGGTGGGTCCCAGCTGTCAGGGGGAAATGTTTTTTTCGCGAAATACGGTGGCCCGTCCAGTGGGTCCCTACTGTCAGGTGGAGGAATAATTATTTTGCACGTAATAAGGAGGCACTTCCTTGCGGCCGCCGTGGACCCAGCTGTCAGCCTCTCCACGCATAGTACTCTTCCGATGGAAGTCGATCGTTGACCACATTGACCACGCCGCGCCGAGAGCACCACGGCGGTAGACAACAGCGAGACCTAGGAAGGGGACGACGCGGAGCCGGGGAAGACGTAGCAGCGGATGCCCACGCGAAGAGGAATACGAGGGTTCACTGGTTCGGCTGCGGTATGAGGCTGCTGTCGCCGCAGAATAACAGGGGGTATGGGTGAGTAGAGGGATGGCCTGGCCAGCGGTGGGAGTAGTAGGGGAGGCCTCCGCGGCATCACAGCCGGCCACGGGAGGCAGGAGCATGCGACACGCCCGACACTGCTTTGGGCGGCTGGAGCATGAAGACTAGAGGTTGAAGAAGCACTACGGCCGTTGGATGGACATCGTACGGTCACTGGAGCTAGAATCGTTCATATTGACTAAGTTGACAAAGCCCTCCGTCCCAGTAAACTTAGTAGGCCCACAAGTCAGCCTCCCACCAAGGTGAGTCCCAGCTAGCAGGGGGAGTATTCATTTTTTTGTGCGGAATAAGGAGGCATTTCCGGTGGGTCCAAGCTGACAGCGGGGGAACATTTTTTTCGCGAAATATAGAGGCCCTTCCGGTGGGTCCCAGCTATCAGGTGGAGGAATCATTATTTTGCGTGTAATAAGGAGGCATTTCCCTATGTGGGCCCCTACTGTCAGCCTCTTCCGATGGTTGTTGTTTGTTGACTATGTTGACCTCGCCGCGCTGAGAGCACAAACGCGGTGGACGAGGGCGAGGCCCAGGAAGAGAACCACCCGGAACCGGCGAAGCCACCGCAGCGGATGCCCACGCTGAGGGGAGAACGAGCACTGACTGGTCGGCTGCGGGGTGAGGCTGACGTCGCCAGAAAATAACAGGATGTGTGGGTGGTTAGAGGGATGGCCTGGCGGCAGCACAGGAAGCCACGGGAGGAGGGAGCAGGCAGTCCCGCCGGTGCTAGTTTGGGCGGCTGGAGCAGGAAGATCACAGATTGAAGAGGCACGACGGCCGTTGGATGGACATCCAACAGTCACTGATGTGTGTTGACTAAGTTGACAAAGCCTTGCGTACGCGTCAAAAAAAATTTAGGACAGCGTCATCGTCAACCTAGTAGGCCCAGAAGTTAGCCTCCAAATCTGTGGAAAAAAAGCATACATCCCATTAGCCATTATTTTCAATAATTTATAGCCCATTTGCTAATTCTTAAGGATATTTGAAGCCCATATTCTTTTTATTAGCATTACAGACCATATATTCTGGGCACTGCTAAAAAATTCAACGAAATTTTGCATATTTTGGTGGGGTCCGAACTCTTTTAATCACGAAATTTTGAGTCATGTTAAAAATAATTTTCAAAAAATTATATCAAAATAAAATTCAAAAAACAATTCTCCGCAAAAAAGAAGAATGAAATTTAGAATCTTAACTAGCAAGATGCCCATTCGTTGCATGGAACATGAAGATGCATTTGTATGAGTAGTTTATCTTGTGGGAGAAAAGATCATATTTTAATGTAACTGCCAGTTGGCTTTGGTTTTATAAGAGTAGAGAGTAGAGAAATCCTGAAAAAATGATATTTTAATGCAATTGCCGGTTGGCTTTGGTTTAAAAATTTACAGCCCATTTCTTACAACTTATAGCCCGTTTTCTGGGGAAGCCCATTTCTTACTACTTACATCCCTCCCCGTCTTGAAAGATTTGCAGCCCAGCAGGGCTGAGAAAAGCAAGTAGGCCTCGGTTTTGGTATTCTCCAAAAAAAGAACTGGGCTAGCCAATTTCAGAAAGAAAAAAATATCAACTGGGCTCGTCATGTGCTTAATAAAAGCATAAGCATGGGCTAGACGGGCCACAGCCCCCGCACAGCGTGCAGTTGAGCTCCGTCTCTGAAACTGAAAAACAACTGGGCGAGCTGCTGGGTCCCTGGTGTTATCCGCTCGTTGTGTAATTTTCTCGTTTATTGACTACATTGACAATGGCGTGGAACCTAGTTGTCAAACAATTAGGAGCAAGTATTTTTTTGGCTTGTAATAACGAGGCACCTGCTTGTGAAATGCAATGACCCTGGTGGGTCCCTACTGTCAGCCTCTCCACGTACAATCATCTCCTGATTCCTCTTGGTTGTTGACCATGTTGACAACGCTAGACGGCTGCGGGCACAGCGAGCGAACCAAGGCGGAGACCAACGGCAAGGCCTCGGACGAGAACGAACAACAACCATGGAAGATGCGGCAGTGTAGTGGCAGGTGGAGGGGAGTACGAGGGCAACAACATGCAAGTCAAGCATACAAATGTTACAATAAGCCCAAGGATTAATTGTTCATCAAATTTTTAGACAAAACCCAGATTGAACATGACAGTAACATCTAACCCAACCACTCCTTTTTGCAGTCACAAACAAATGGATCGGTCTGATCCATAAAATCAACATCCTATGCAAAAAGAATTATTTCAGGATGTCTACAACTTGTTGTAAATAGAAGCCGAGCATGTTTAGAAACCCATTTGTCCACCTGAAACTTCTTTTTTTGCTGTTCAACATGTTCGTCCATGAGAAATCTCTTGCTGTAAAAATTAAGCCTCATGGACAATAGTAACCTCGCATTCAACAGGAAGAATGTATCAAAGCTTATGTTTGCCTGGTTGGATGCATATCGTCCCATTGTTATTGTCCTCAAATGAATGTCATGAGAACTGAGAAAATCCTTGTGCTTATTACGCCAACAATTGGTTATATGTTTTTCTCCATGTGGTTCTGCCTAAGTAGACATGAAGATTGAAAACAGTTAAGGTCTGAAAAAAGAGTATGTCGAAAGAACGATAGCTGAACAGTTAATTCTACTACAATATATACGAGCTTTCAATGTGCATGAAATCATCACCTCTATATATAAATTCTCCAGAGATCGAAAGCATCGCAGCAAGCCAATAATTATGTCCAGATCAAAACTATACATTCTGATATATATGATCTTGACAGAATCGAGCAGCATTGATAGGCTATCAATGGACGAACTCTTCATTGAGCATATAATATAATATTAGTACCCAAAGTGTACTCCAAGATGATATAAAACTTATGCGCACAAATGAAAAATGCAACATATGATTACAAATGTGTAGATGATAATATACGGTACCTGAAAAAGTGAGGAGCCAAACACCAACTCCTTGTGATTATTAAACGGGTCACGAATTACACCCAAGGTCTCCAGTTTGGGCGCAGAGATGACAGTTATTTCTGAAGGTGTATAACAATTATGAAGGAGCAACCTTTCAAGTGAAGGGGCATCTTCAATGATGAGCTGCTATCCTTTAAAACAAATTCCAATGCTTTTAAGGTGAGGCGACTTTATTTGGAGACAACTGATACCGATTTCTATTCCCAAAACAATCAGCAAGCGCTCTAGGGCAGGGCAACTGGAGTGGATGATGCTGTGCAGTGAGGCCTCTGATAGATAAACCACCACAAGCGAAAGTTTTTTTTTAGCAGTGGGAGTCGAAGCATTTGTACCAGATCATTTGGTAGATGGCACCGGGCGAAGGTGGCAGTGTGGAGAGAGGAGGAAAACCGCGAGATGGACAACGGTGGTGTGGGCACGAATTCTTGGTATATTCGTGGTATGAAACTTTCGTGGTAATGGTAGAACTCAAACTGCTGGAGTTTTCCAAATTCAGGGGATGTCAGCCAAGCGTCCACCTTGCCGAGTATGGACAGCAGGTAGCTTGTCGGGATGCAGAGGCATTGAACGGGGCCCTGCTGGCGAGAAGAGATGAAGGCTCTGAGGAGATCAAATTCAGGAAGGACAGATATCTGACGACAATCGAGATTGAGGGGCGCGGTGCGCCATAGAGGGCGCCACCGAGTTGAGAGGACTTGTGTGCGACAACAATCCTTGATGGGAGAAGCGAGATGATCTCCTCAAGGATGACACCCGGGAGATCGCTGATGCGGTC